>NW_017674590.1:55461-85727 GCF_001879085.1 Nicotiana attenuata
GGCCAAGCTATTGCCGAACTTACAACAACAATGAATCAGTTGGCGAAGGCGCAATTGCAACAAGTACAAAACCCGCGCCAAGTCAATGCAATGGAGAATGTTTCTATGCTAAAAAGGAGGCAAAGAGGGCAACAACAACCTCAAGGTAATGGTGAGCAGTTTGACAACAACAATGATGGTGGTGGTTATTCGAACGAATGTTATGATGATCAAAGTGAGGAATGCCAATATGTCAATAACTACCAAGGAAATAGAGGAAATCAAGGGAATCAACAATGGCGCCCCCAAGGCAATTGGGGCAATCAACAAGGAGGCGGCAATTGGAATAACAATAATCAACAACAAGGTGGTAACAATTGGAACAATAACAATCAGAACAACAATTGGGGTAATCAAGGTAATAACCAAGGCAATTGGAACGGGAACAACAACAATTGGAACAACAACAATAGCAATCAAGGAGGGTGGAATAATGGTGGTAGGGGGCAAGGCTTTCAAAGGCCCCCCATGTTCCAACAACCAAACAATCCACCCCCCTTTCAGTCACAAGGGCCTAGTTCTTCTGGAAGTGATATGGGACAGATAGAGATGATGTTCGAGCAGATGATGAAAAAGAACCAAGATTCTGACGCACAATTGGCTTCGCATAATACATCTATCCGGAACCTAGAGGTGCAAATAGGACAAATTTCTCAAGCTTTAAATACCCGACCAAAAGGTGCGCTACCAAGTGATACGGTAGTGAACCCGAAGGGGGGTAACAATCATGTGATGGCGGTTACAACTAGAAGTGGAAGAGGCGGTGATGTGCATGCCTCGGATGAGAATCAAGTTGTGAATGATGAAATTGAGTTGCATGATGATGATGCACCTTTGAATGTTGACAATGTGGTTGAACCAATAGTGACAAATGATGTGCGGATTGATATTGATGATGAGGCCGGGGTAGAGACTCAAGATGCCGTGAACCCGTCTAGGGATCACATTATTGATATACCCGAGCCGGCGGTGCCCAAGGCCAAGGCACCCTTGCCTAGACCACCTCCACCATATCCTCAGCGGTTAGCAAAGCAAAAGAACGACAATCAGTTCAAGAAATTCATAGGCATGATGAAGAGCCTCACAATCAATGTTCCTTTAGTGGAGGCACTTGAACAAATGCCTGGGTACGCAAAATTTATGAAGGATTTAGTCACCAAGAAGAGTTCTATGGAGTGTGAAACAATAAAGATGACGCACCAAGTTAGTGCGATTGTGCATTCTATGGCCCCGAAACTAGAAGACCCTGGAGCTTTCACTATTCCTTGCACTATCGGGAGTGCGGACTTTGCTAAGGCCCTATGTGACTTGGGGGCTAGCATTAATCTGATGCCGTACTCAGTCTTCAAGACTTTGGGAATTGGGCAACCTAGGCCAACCTCAATGAGACTTCAAATGGCGGACCCGTCGATGGACTTGGACATCAGGAATAAGCCCCGTTTTGCATGCACAGATCAACTTGGAGGAGGATGCACGGCCATCTCTTGAACATCAAAGGAGACTCAACGAGGTGATGCAAGAAGTAGTAAGAAAGAGGTTATCAAGTGGCTTGACGCCGGTGTGGTTTACCCGACCTCGGATAGTTCATGGACCTCTCCGGTCCAATGTGTACCAAAGAAGGGTGGAATGACGGTAGTGACCAATGCCAATAATGAGTTGATTCCTACTCGGACAGTTACGGGTTGGAGAGTGTGTATGGACTATAGAAAGCTGAATAAGGTGACAAGAAAAGATCATTTCCCACTACCATTCTTGGACCAAATGCTTGATCGTCTTGCGGGCCGGGCCTTTTATTGTTTTCTAGATGGCTACTCGGGGTATAATCAAATTCTCATTGCCCCGGAGGATCAGGAGAAGACAACCTTTACATGTCCTTATGGCACGTTCGCTTTCTCGAGCATGCCATTCGGACTATGTAATGCCCCAGCGACCTTCCAAAGATGTATGATGGCAATTTTCACCGACATGGTGGAGGATATCTTGGAGGTATTCATGGACGACTTCAGCGTGGTGGGAGATTCATTTGAAGAATGTTTGGTGAACTTGGATAGGGTTTTGGCAAGATGTGAAGAAACCAACCTTGTGCTCAACTGGGAGAAATGTCACTTTATGGTGCAAGAGGGAATTGTATTGGGTCACAAAATCTCAAGGCAAGGAATTGAAGTTGATAAGGCAAAAATAGAGGTTATCTCAAGGCTCCCTCCCCCTACTTCTGTCAAAGGGGTGAGGAGTTTTCTTGGTCATGCCGGGTTCTACCGGCGATTCATTAAAGATTTTTCAAAAATTGTGAACCCGCTTTGCAAATTGTTAGAGAAGGATGTCAAGTTTATCTTTGATGAGAAGTGCATGGAGTCTTTTGAGCTATTGAAACACAAGTTGACAACAACTCCTATAATCACCGCACCTAATTGGGATTTGCCTTTTGAACTTATGTGCGATGCGAGTGATGTAGCGGTTGGGGCGGTGCTAGGCCAAAGGATCAACAAAATGTTCCATCCTGTGTATTATGCTAGCAAGACGATGAATGAGGCCCAGAGAAACTACACAGTGACAGAAAAGGAGCTATTGGCTATTGTGTTCGCGATGGAGAAATTTCGACCTTACCTTATGGGAGCAAAGGTGATCATACACACGGACCATGCAGCCCTCCGGTATTTGATGACTAAGAAGGATTCGAAAGCAAGATTGATGAGATGGGTGCTACTCCTTCAGGAATTTGATTTAGAGATTGTGGATAGAAAGGGAAGCGAGAATCAAGTTGCAGACCATTTGTCCCGATTAGAGAAAGATGGGAGACCAAGTGATGGTATTGAGATTATTGATAGGTTCCCTGACGAGCAGCTTCTTTCCGTTTTTATGTGTGAAATGCCATGGTTCGCGGACATCGCCAACTTCATTGTGACTGGTAACGTCCCGTGTGAGCTCTCTTCCAACCAAAGGAAGAAACTCAAGCGGGATAGTTTGGATTTCTATTGGCATGATTCGTATTTGTTTAGAATTTGCACGGATGGAGTGATAAGAAGATGTGTACCGGAAAGTGAACAAATGAGCATATTGGAGGCTTGTCACTCTTCTCCCTATGGTGGCCATCACGGGGGGGTGAGGACAGCCTCAAAAATTTTGAGTTGCGGCTTTTATTGGCCGACGTTGTTCAAGGATGCTAGTGAATTAGTGGAGAGATGTGATGCATGTCAAAGAGCCGGCGATATTTCCAAGACGGATGAGATGCCCCTCAATACAATTCTCGAGGTGGATATTTTTGATGTTTGGGGCATCGATTTCATGGGCCCGTTCATGAGCTCCTGTGGTAATACTTACATTCTCGTGGCGGTGGACTATGTCTTAAAGTGGGTGGAAGCCGTGGCTCTACCCAACAGTGAAGCACGAAGTGTTGTAGCATTTTTGAAAAAGAGTATCTTTACGAGGTTTGGTACTCCTCGGGCCATTATTAGTGATGGGGGGTCCCATTTTTGCAACAAGGCTTTCGACTCATTGCTTGCTAAGTATGGAGTTAACCACAAAGTGACAACCCCCTATCATCCACAAGCTAGCGGACAAGTGGAAGTCTCAAATCGGGAAATAAAGAGTATTTTGTCCAAAACGGTGAATGCTAATAGGACCGATCGGTCGAAGAAATTGGATGATGCTCTTTGGGCTTATTGGACGGCTTACAAGACTCCAATTGGTATGTCTCTGTATCAGTTGGTGCTTGATAAAGCTTGCCATCTTCCGGTGGAACTTGAGCACAAGGCTATGTGGGCATTGAGGAAGTTGAACTTGGAATGGGATGTTGCAGCCAATCTCCGAGTGGAGCAATTGAATGATCTTGGTGAGTTTAGATTTCATGCCTACTCTAGCTCGTCTTTGTACAAGGACAGGATGAAGTACCTTCACGACAAATATGCTCGGGGAAATGAATTCAAGGTCGGTGATATGGTTCTTCTTTTCAACTCCCGGTTGAGGTTATTTCCGGGCAAACTCAAATCTAAGTGGAGTGGCCCTTTTGAAGTGGTATTTGTGACTCCCTTTGGTGCTCTTGATCTCAAAAACAAAAATGGTGAGGTATTCCGGGTCAATGGGCATCGTGTGAAGCATTACTTGGGGAAGATTGATGACAGCCACGTGGTGGCACTCCTTCATTTGAAATGATGAGATGGTAACATGCATCGTGCCACGACGTTATATCAGGCGCTTCTTGGGAGGCAACCTATGTCTTTTTCTATTTCGTTGATTTTCTTGATAGACTAGGATTTTTGAGCTAATGGTTTGTGAGATTTTGCAGGGATAATGTTGAACTAGTGCAGAAAAAAAAAATGTCAGGTCTCTGAAGTTTGGCCACGCGGCCGCGCTACAAAATAGTGCGGTCCGTGTAGGCTGGTCCAATGGGGTGTTAAGTCTCTGAAGTTTCCAGCGCGGCCGCGGAGCACTTTTGTGCGGTCCGCGCTGGGAGAGCTAAAATGTCATGCTCTCTGAAGTTTTCCATGCGGCCGCGTAACAAAACAGTGCGGTCCGCGTGGGAAGCTCATCTCAATGTGAAGGAGTGAAATCCAGCGCGGTCCGCGTCCATTTTTGCGCGGCCGCGCTAGTAGGTAGGTGATGGGTCCCACAGTTTTCCTATAAATAGAGACCCTAGGCCTCATTTTACCCTTTACGCACTTTGACTTCCTGGGCTAAAATTTTTACTATTTACTGACCTTTGCTTCAAATAGTTGAATCTTCATAACACCTGGTAACATTCCTTGCTAATTTCATTCATAATTTTAATTTTTATTTATTGTGCTTGCTTCCCAGTAGTGTAACTTCTTATTTTCTTCTCATTTTTCTTAGGTTTAATGATTAGCTTAGCTTTTTTTGTATTTATCTTGAACATTGGGCATGAACTTCAATATGAGAAATTGAGTAGGGACAACTAGGACCCAAAGACTTGATGAAAAATGGACCAAAATGCTAAACCCTAGTTCAGTTCATTTAAATGGCCCAGCGCGGCCGCGCATCATTTGTGTGCGGTCCGCGTAGTTTCTTCTGTGGTGCCTACTTAGACCAGCGCGGCCGCGTCACATTTTTGTGCGGTCCGCGCTGGCCCAACGCGGCCGCGGTCCATATCAGTGCGGACCGCGTTGGGGGGATTCAGAGAGCTTCATCAGGGGCATATGCCCTGCGCGGTCCGCGCTCCAAACCTACACGGTCCGCGCCCCCATGTACTGTTTCTGTGTTATGCAAATTACCTGTGTTTTCTCCTCCTGTGTAACTCATCTAATTCACTGCATGTGCTTAAACTAACAATGTTAGACGTGTATTTTTGCAGATCATGGTTAAGAAACGAGGAGGTACAGAACAACAACAACCCGGGAGAGGTGGTTCCTCCCGAGGGGGAAAAGGAAAGAGAATTGCTAAACTCACTCCCCAGGCCCGGTCAAACATTAAAAAGACTCGTAAGCTGATACGGGCTGCTGATAGGGCTGCCTCCCACTCTTCGAGGAGTGAGTATGCACCCTCCCGGAGCATCACCTCAGAATCAACCCCCACTCATACCTCTGACCCATTCCAATTACATGACACTCCTCCACCTTCACCCACCTCCAAGAGACCAGTCAATGTAATTTCGGATTCGTTTGATGAGTCCGTAGCAAGAAGTGAGGAACAATACTCCACCTCCCCCACAACTTCATTATCTGGGGAGAGTGCAGGATATGGTGAGGGAGGTGAGCCTCAAGTCGGGGGAGTTGATCGAACCAGAAAGCCTGAAGCCTGGGCAGACAGATTTGTCAGTGAGATAGCATTCTACAAATTTAGAGAGTGGTGGCCCGTGAGGAAATTGATCCCGGAGAGACAATTCATTGACAGTGATCTTCTACCTCTCAACCCAAAGGTGCAAGAGCAATTCCGTACTAGAGACGGCTGGGGTTTCTTCAAGGAAAGGTGTATTAAGGCCAATGAGCATATGGTAAAAGAGTTCTATTGCAATGTTTCTCATGTGGTTAAGGACACAAAGGCGACGAAGGTGCGGGATAAAATGGTGTTGTTTGATGGGAAGTCCTTGAATGAGTATTTGGGATTCAAAGAGGAAGATAAAACAGAATACTTGACGAAGCTAGCAATGGGTGAGGAGGTGTGTCCTTGGTTGGCCGAGTACTTGGCAGCCCCGGACACTGTTCCAAAATGGTTGAAGGCGGGGGAGAAGATTCTGCGGAACACATTTAATTTTGAGGCAAAGGGTTGGTTGACATTTGTTTGTAGTAGACTTGATCCCTCCACACATGATCACTCAGTTCCTCTCGCCCGGGCTGTTCTTGTGGCATCTATCATGGCTGGGCTTCCTCTCAATGTGGGCAACATAATCTCGAGGGTGATCTCTACAGTCGGACAGGAGACCAACACTAACTACCCCTTCCCGAACACTCTGTCCATGTACTTTAGGGATTTGGAGGTGAAGAAAAAGCGATTTGATGTCAAGACAAAGCCGGTGGCCCCCTATTCATGGTATAGCCAATTGGATTCAGACAACCCAAAATCCAAAAAGTACCAGCCACCCACCTCTGCCCCAACTGGCCAGTCTGAAGAGCCAGTTGCGGTAGAGCCTTCTATTGGACCATCCTCCATCCCGACCACTTCCACCAGTGAGCCCTTACCCCCAGGTCCTTCTACTTCAGCTGACCCGGCAGTTCCTGTTTCAAAGACTCATCGGTTCACTGCCCACCAGCTCAGTCAGTCTTTAGCCAGTCTAAACAACTGGATGTCAGCAGCGACATCCAAGTTGTCCACTTTGGCTACTACAGTTGAGGCACAGTCAGCACCAGCCATTGCTTAGATTCCTCCTTCCATTGAGGAGACTTTGAAGAAGCTCCTGGCCAACCAGGAGAAGATATTGGAGACCCAGGCCACCTTGACTACGGCAGTAGCCTCGCATGGCAAGGCTTTGAAGGAGCTTGCAAAGGAACATAAGAAAATGAGAAAGTCGAGGGCGTCTCGGGAGTCGGTAAAGAAGCTGCGAGCAGATGTGGACAAGCTTTTGGCAGATCACATGCCATTAGACTTGCTATTGGGAGATCCAGCTATAGATCCAGCAGCAGCACAGCCACATCAGGAGGAGGAGCCTAGGCACCCAAGGAAGAAGAGGAAGCTTCCTAGAACTGAGGGTGTTGTGATAGAGGTGGCACAGGTTCAGGAGGGTACTTCCACTGCTCCTCCAGATGTTCAGCCGGTCCATGACCCGGCCCCTGTCCCAGCAGCAGAGCAGCAGCAGGCCGGGAACCAGTCTAAGGTTCCTGCCAGTACAGCGGACCAGGGGACCACTGATCAGCCCATGCAGCCGGACCAGGCTTGAGGAGCCATTCTATATCCTTTCTCTGTTTTTATGCTTATTTTGGTAGTTGGCATTGGGGACAATGCCAGCTTTTATTCGTGGGGGTGCGCCCTACTGTTTTTATACATTTGGATGACTGTATATATTTGACTTTTAGTTTATGTTTTAGATTTGATAGTTGGCCTGTATATAACTGCTAATTTTGGCTACTTCTCTACTTTATGTATATATTCATCCCCGTTGTATATTCTACTCCCCATTGTACATATTCATTCGGTTTTTCTATTTTCGTTATAAATTTTCGATTTTAGCTTGGTATTTAGGCTCGTAGCCTTTTGTTTTGGTTTTGGCGTTGTCAATAAGCCCTTGGTTTTCTTAATGCCACGGTTCTTTCCAAGGGTAGAGTGTTGTGTGAACCGGGTGACTCTTCCCAATGATGGATGGCGTGACAACCTTCTTAAGGGTTTGAGTCCGTTTTTGATTTCTTTTTCTTTTGATTTTGCGTAGTTAAGGGTACCTCAAGCAAAGCTTCACTTGGGCCTAACACATTTGCCTTTGATCCCATGGTCAAAGACATAATGTTGTGCTTAGGATGGTGAAAGTTGTGGCCTTGAGACTCTTGTGTTGACCAAACAATCATCATGTGGTCTTGTTAAACCATTGTGCGCTTGAATCGTAACTAAGGTCGTTGTGGGCCCTCAACTCGATGTCTTTAGCAATCCTTGAGGGTGTGTGGTGAGAATTAGAATTGTGAGTCCAAGTCCCAAGCAGATGGTCTAGAACTTGCCCCGAATGTTTGTTGAGGCGAAATCCTAGGTGAAATTTGACTTGAGAAGTGATTATAGGCTCTCCTTGATCCAAATGCTAAGTTGAACAACTCCATAGCCTACCAATAAAATGATTCCCTAGTTAACCCTTTTGGGCCTTAAACTTCCTTCTTTCAAGAACCAAAACTACAAGCCTATACCCGTTTTTAATGAGACCCTCTCTTGGCACCCACATCTTCCCTTGAGTAAATGACAAATGTCTAAGTTTGGGGGGAGAGGCAAGAAAGGAAACAATGTGGTAAAAGGTACAAAAGCAAAAGAAAAGAAAGGCAATGAAAAAGGAAGAAAAGACAAGACAAAAAGAAAGACCAAAGTGAATAAGGTCAAAAAGGGGATTCAAAGAAAACAAAGGTGAAAAAGCAGAAAAAGGAGAAATGTGTTGAATTGCATAAGAAAGAGTGACAGTGTGTCTCTCTAACCTCCTTGAAAAGAAGTAAATACTCAAATGAGTCAAAAAAATGTGTGCCAAAATGAATCAAAAGAAGTGCTTAAGGGAAGATTGAACCCGCTTGAACAAAATCATGTCCGATCCTTGCCCAAAAGCCTTTACAATGACTCCACAAAAGCCCTATATGATCTTGAGTTGAACGAAACCTACATTAGTGGATACTTACATAAGGGGCAAGCATATGGTACCTAAAGCCGGATTTGTGACCTTCTTTTTGAGAGAATTGAGTGAAAATCCCATCAACCTCGGTTTGTGTGTCACTACTCTAAAAGGTGAGGTTCACTTAGGGAGAGTTGAGGATGTTTGAGTTTGGGTTCCACAATGACCAAGGTATTTGAGAAAAGCTCTTTGATGAAATGTGTCAACCCATGATGCTCTTGCGGCACAATTGATCCATAGTTTTCAAAAGCCTAAAATGTGTTAATGATGCATTCGTATTGAGGGCAATTGTTAGTCCCAATTGATGCTTGTCGAGGTACTTTAGGATAGTTGGAAATTCTTGGATTGCTCTTTTGGGGTAGGTCTTATTATGTTTGCTTGAGGACAAGCAAAGGTTTAAGTTTGGGGAGTTATTAAGTTAGAATTGTAGCATGATTATACCCCTACTTGCTATTGCTTTTGTTATGAATTGCCACAAAATAACCCCAAAATCCTTACAAGTTGCGCTTGATTGCAGGTTTGAGCGACAAGATGACAAATGTGAAAGATCGGCTCAAAACGGAGTGAAACCTGCCAAGTGTCAAAGACCAATTGAAGTGGGGAACAAGAAGACCTAGCACCGCACTGATTTGCCACGCGACCGCGCTAGGAGATTCAGAGACTTGGTCATTTAAAGGGCAATCTGCACGGTCCGCGCTCCTTTTTACGCGGTCCGCGTAGATGAGATTCAGAGAGATGGTGTTTTGCCAAATACTGCCACGCGGCCGCGCGCCCTTTTTACGCGGTCCGCGCCTGTCCTGAAACGCGGCCGCGCTCCATTTCTGCGCGGTCCGCGGTCCCAACTTCAGAGAATAGAGTTCAAAGAGTCCAAGAGCCAACGCGGTCGCGCTCTCTTTATGCGCGGTCCGCGCCTACCCCGCAGGGGCATTTTTGTCCAGATTTTCTAGCTCGGTATAAATAGATCTTTTTGACATTTTTAGGTCAAATTTTAACTACTAAACGAGAGTTGCGCTCGTGAGAAGTACTTTGTAGCCTAATTTGGCAATTTTA
The DNA here is from genome assembly GCF_001879085.1 of Nicotiana attenuata. Classification (NCBI taxonomy): domain Eukaryota; kingdom Viridiplantae; phylum Streptophyta; class Magnoliopsida; order Solanales; family Solanaceae; genus Nicotiana; species Nicotiana attenuata. Next base: position 65,288 of record NW_017674590.1, read on the forward strand.
CTCTTGAATATCATAGATTTTAAGTAGTAATCAATTATTATGTTCATTTCATCATCTATTTCTACTGTTTCTTCTTTAATTATGTCTAGCTAAACCCATTAGCTAGGGTTGTGGCTCAACCCTAGTGTGGGTAGTATAATGGGTGTTGCATTCTAGGGTGAGATTGAGATTGGGTATTTGTTATTTGGGTTGATTTTGTGTTTCAATCTAGAATTTGTGGTTGCAAACATGAATTCAAGCTTAGCGGGTCTAACTCTTCTTGAGAGAGAGAGAGTCATATGACCCTAAAAGTTAACCCAACAAGGAATTGGGATGGACCCATGAGAATGGTAGTTCCAATTAACGGGTTAAACCTCGAAAGAGTAATTACCCTACTTGAGCCCTAGTTGCCCGGTCTAATTGGCCTACCTAATTGGTCTCGAGAGAGTCAATTGGGCAAAATCGTTCTCTCTACCGAGAGGTGTAAGAATGAGTGCACTTGTGTAACGGCTATAGCACTAAACCCAGATTTATCAATCTCTCCTTAGTAGCTTCTACCCGTTAGCTAGCCACCTAGGTAGTGTCACAACCCTAGTGCCTTTTTCCCATATCAAGCACAACTTAGCAATATTTCCTTAGCATAATTTAGCTTTAATTCTTAGGTTACAAAAGTAGTTTTAAATATAAAAACCCTCAAAAATGTTAGGAGTGCAATTAGAAGTACAAACGCAATTCTAAACTAAACCGGCAATACAACTCCATTCCAAGCTCCCCGTGGAAATTCGACCCCGATCCACTATTCGGGTATTAGTTATTGCTACCCACTCTTACTACCATTGTGTAGTGTTGAGATGGCCGCGATCAGAGTTCGTCCGAAAATATGGCAAATGCCAAAGGCATGCGCCGATAATCCACCAACCCGGAGAGCAACTTCATTCAGTCATATCCCCGTGGCCATTCATGAAATGGGGGATGGACATCGTTGGTCCTCTGCCATCTACCCCATGTAAAGCTAAATTCATTTTATTTATGATTGATTATTTCTCTAAATGGGTTGAAGCACAAGCTTTCGAGAAAGAAGTTACAGACTTCATCTAAGATCACATCATATGCCGCTTCGGGGTACCCGCTGAGATAGTGTGTGACAGTGGAAAGCAATTTATCGGCAGCAAAATAAAAAAGTTCCTCAAAAATCACAAAATAAAAAAGGATATTATCGACGCTGTATCATCCTAGTGGGAACGGACAGGCCGAATCAATGAACAAAACCATTATTCAAAACCTAAAGAAGAGGTTGACCGGCGCTAAGGGAAAATGGAGAGAAATTTTGCCCGAAGTGCTTTGGGCATATCGGACAACGACTCCAGTACAGGGGCAACGCCGTTCTCCTTAGTATATGGAGTCGAGGCCCTGATACCGGTCGAAGTCGGAGAACCAAGCGTCAGGTTTTGATACACAATGGAAGAATGAAATCACGAGGCTATGAACACAAGCCTCGAATTGTTAGACGAAAAATAGGAAGTCGCCCTCGTCCGAATGGTCGTCTAGAAACAGCAAATAGAAAGATACTATAATTGAAGAGCCAATCTTCGACACTTCGAAATAGGGGACTTAGTTACGAGGAAACTCACCCTCAACACTCGAGATCCAAACGAGAGGAAACTCAGCCCAAATTGGGAAGGGCCATATCAGGTCCTCGGTGTCATCGGAAAGGGATCTTACAGGCTTGGCACGATGAATGGCGAACAACTGCCAAATAATTGGAACATATCACTCCTCAAACGATACTATTGCTAATGTATGACTCTCTCCTTTTTTCATTTATATTCGATACTAACTTATTGCAAGTGTTCGATCAAAGACATAGGGAAATTCTTCAACACGAAGACCTCGGGTTTTAAAGCATGCGTTGCACTCTTTTTCCCTTAGATCAGTTTTTGTCCCAAATGGATTTTCCCGGCGAGGTTTTTAACGAGGCAACAATTATCTGTTCTACCTGGGGACAATTCAACAATATCCGAGGCTTCTTTGCAATCAGCCTCAAATAATAGAGGGCATCACCCTCGGATGTTATATTTTCAAGGAAGATGCTTCGTGTCAATAGGGTCTCAATAGGAAAATTCTGTAAAGGGCCAAACAATCAAGTGAACCATGCCCATGTAGATTGCCCGAGCCCTAATGACAAAACATGTACGCATGAATGATCTATTGAAAGAAGTACCTTTTCCTTATCAGATTTTCCATGCCTTAGCGAAATTTCTGCTTTACAATTTCGTACTTACGATATTTTACGGAAACCGGCTCAAGAGCCAATCGCAACTAAAGCTCGAGCAATTAACCCCATACTCGGGGACTGTCGTTCGAAAAGCGACATGCTCGAATGGTTAAACTTCGAAATCTTAAGACCTTAAAAAGGCAATCCTCGATTTTATAGGCCACGGCCACCCCACTCGGGGATTGATACTTTGAACAAGTTTGAAGTATAATCGAGAAACAAGCCCAATGGACAAATATCAAGTTAAAGGCTACGGTCAAACTAACACGGCTCGGAACGTCCAAATGCCGTAATCAAACAAGCCTCCAAATATTTTCATAAAACCGGTTTAAAAAAAGGCTACCCTCGGCAAATTTACATAAGGTTCCGATAACATCGACCCGAGAAAACCTTAAGACGTACCAAATTGAACAAACTTATGCTAAGGCATAACAAAGTTTTTCGATAACACTGAATCCTGAAGGGTACAAATCTATCTCATGCTAAGGCATAACAAAATTTTATATGATTAAACTTTTAAGCCGAAAAAGGGAAAAAACCACTCTTTTGAGGCCATATCGGCTTGATTCGAGAGCCTAAGGGCCATAACATTGTTGAGCTCGAGGACTCGCCCTCACTTAACCAAACCAAGGATTTTTACTACCCCGAGTTCGAGCAAGTACCCACTCGACTATAAAAATTATAGTAATCCGATTTCAATAAAATTTCCACAAGGCAACGAAGTGAGTCAAATTTCTCACAAGACCTAAAGTATATCAGAATCATCATAAGACGAAAGCAAAACAAAGTTTTCACGAAACAAAAATCATAGACAAATCGAAAAGAAAAGGATCTTTCATATATACAAAAGTATTTACAAAGACCACTCATGGTCTTACACAAAAATCCAAAAAAAAAAAGAAGAAAAAATTCTATACGAAAGAATCTTTGTGTCATCTGTGTATACCATTTTAATGTGGAAAGAATATGTTGTTTAAATGTGAAAAAGAATAAAAAGATTTAAATTTGAATAGAAAGATAAAAATACTTGAATTTTAATTTAAATTGAAAGAAAATATATTTGAATGAGATAAAAAATCTTAGATTTGAAAAAGTGGCTTAATAAAAAGTACGTTTTGATTCCTTTGTCGCTCTTCAACCCCGTCATATTTGATTCGACAAACAGCTAAATATATCTCTGTGTTATGAGAAAATGTTTAAATATATTCTTTATTATATTTTGAGTCCAAATATATCCATGTCATAATACTATTAGTTCAAATACCCTTATTCTGTTAAGTTTATCTAAGGTGGACATCCAATCCTACGTGACACTGATATTTGATGAGGTGGATGCCATATGACATGCCATCCCAACGCCCCTAATCCATATATAAAAGACTAAAATTTGAAATACAATATTTTTCATGGTAGCGATAATGGTGGCAATAGTGGTGGAGGGGAAGCAAATTTTAGTGGTAAAAAAAAGAAATAAAAGGGAGGGATAAAATGGGTTAGGGGCGCTGAGGTGGCAAGCCATGAAGCATCCACCTCATCAAATGTCAGTGCCACATAGGATTGGATGTCCACCTTGGACAAACTTAATGGAAAATGGGTATTTTTGAACCAATAGTATAACAACAAGGTCATATATGGACTCAAAGTATAATAACGGATACATTTAAACTTTTCTGGATAGTACAAGAGTATATTTGAGCTTTTTTTGTATTGTGTATAAAATACTGGTTTGGTTTAATGGGGTTGATGAGTTAAATATGTATATTATTAAAAAACAGGGGCTTTAATGACATGACATACCTACTGGGAGAGAAGGGGGCTTTTTGAGGTGTTTATTATTTTTCGTGAAAAACAGTGATAGTAGAGTGATTTTATTATATTGAAAGAAACCAAAATTTTTGTAGGCAATTTCCAAAACTTGGGTCACCATACAAGGAATTAACTCACTGAAATTTATACGGAGGAATATAGGCAACCATTAAAATGAACAAATATTAGAAATCTAAATAGTTATACCTACTAAAGTTCGTTGTGAATACCCCTGGCCATTAATTAAGAAAGGGCTGAATAATCAAATAAACACTTATGCTTGTATCTATTTTTGCTTTCAGTCTTCAATTTCATGATATTTCATTTAGACGTTAAAACATGTTCGTAGCTAAAATTTTAAATCCATTTAACTCTAATCATTGACCATGCTTATATGAAATTAATTATGTTGATTCGTACATGCTCTTAAAACGAGTGAATATATTTACTTTCAGAAATCCACGTTGAAATTTATTTGGGAGAAGATATTTAACCATTAAAAGACGAAAAAGTAGAAATCTAATAGTTCTACGTACTAAAACTTGTTACCAAATATCTCTTACCATTAAAAAAATAGAAGTGCATTTTATGTGTATAATCGTGCATAATCTATGTTTATGGCTAGGTAAATTAAACAATGAATATAGATGACTATTTGTGTAAAGATACCAAGATGACAATTTGTGCCCCCTAAAGTTCATTTGCATAAAAAGAACACCCCTTTAGTTTTCAGAAACTACAAAACGTTTTACTGTTTGCTCTGCCAGACTATAAGGAGCGGGGTATCAGCTTCTCAAGTAAGCTAGCGGGTTTTGCTCTGAAAAACACCCGCGTTTTTGCTTTCGAAAACAACCAATTTCTAGTGGAAGAGTTTCCCATTGCAGTCTAGAGTTATGCATTTGTCTCAGTTTTGTCTAGGGTTTCAATAATCCCATTCTCGTCGAATCCTCACCGTACTCGCTCAAATTCACTGCCTTCGAACCTTCAAAGTTTTTAGTATTCTGAAAAGAAAAAGAAAATAGTTAACCCTTCCTGTGGTAATGAAGAAAGCTAAAAGGAACGCGGCCATTGTGATTTCATCATCTGATGATGATGAACACTTCTCATTGAATTCGAATTTCACCCACTCGAAATCAAAATCAAAATCGAAATCGGCATCAGTTCCGAGGAAGAACCCTAAAAGGGCTAAAACGGCGCTTCTTTCGGCGTCATGTCCACGCTCATCTAAAGAGGCTAGTGGCTTCGATGAGGTAAAACTTCGGATTCGTTGGACTTAATAACTTGTAATATCTTGTTACCAAATGCTACTATTTCCCTATGCTGTTGCATTTGAGTGAACGTGAGTTGTATAAACGGGAAACGAAGCTTGGTCTATAGCAGTGGCAGATGTATAGTAAAGGCAGTTGGTGCAGGTGCATCCGCTGATTTCTGTTTGATCCATGCATGTATTAGTTAAGGTATTTCGAAAAATATATCTTTAACTTAAGTTCAATCTCAATTGCCACGAAGCAGTAGTAGGTGCAGTGGTATTCTGTACTCGCTGGCTAAAACTCTAAATTCCCCTCTTGTTTATAGTTCAAAAATGCGGACTAATCTTATCACATTAAAAGCTCAATTCATTGTGAAACTGATAAAGATTGACAGGTAAAGGATTATCAGGTTAATATTCCACACAGCCTTTTTGTTTCTTACTGTCTGATTGCGGCAAATGATAATCAATTAGCCTTTATGAAGACTTTTTTATCTTTAGTGGTCGTTTGGTTCACGTACTGGTCTTGTATGAATTTTGATGTTGGAATTTTGATAATCAATACTTTTATCTGCATATATACACATATTCTCATTTACATTCTCTCTTCCATAAATAATATAAATTCCTTCATAAAGTTATGATGGGTTAACTACTGCCAACAAAACTACATTAATTAGCTGGAAACTATTTTTTCTTAAGCTGCTAAAAAAGATGTTGCATTAGTCATGCAGAGATTAATTTTCTTATGCAGCCACAAACAAATGTTGCATTAGTCATTCAGGGATTAATTTTCTTATGCAGCCAAACAAAAGCACTGTTCTGCTAGTTTTTGCTTTTGTATACCTCAGAACATTAATGACGTATGATATAACTGAATGCAGATGAAACGGTTTTGTGAGGAGTTTGATGATAATATCACAGGCATCAAGGTATCTGCTGGTATGCTAGTTTCAAAATATTTGGTTATAGTACTTATTTATATTAATTTCAAGAATAAACTGGGATCAATATTGCCTCTCCATTTATTCTAGGCTTCTGACCCATGTTAGATGGCAGTGTTTTTGTCATTATAAACATTAGTATCTCATAAACTACATTCCTTATTTACATATCAAAAGAATTAGCAATTTTTGCACATTTCTTTTACGTCCATGGGATCATCATTTGATCTCATTAAAATGTTGTGCTGAAGTTGGGTGTCCTAGTTTTATCAATTCATTTTGCAGACTACATCCATTAGCTTTTGCATGCAGTGCAGGCTTCAGTTGATATATTATAGTCTTGCTCATGATGCTATGGTCTGTCGACTTAACAGTACTATTCCTCACCAAACGTCGAATGGAAATATTACCTAAGATGCTCCTGTTTAGAATATTTGTTGCTCTATCTTGTATTTGTTCTTCACTTTTGGGGTGCCAGATATTGTATTTTACACATTAAGATTTTGGAGCAAAACTAGGACGTAAGTTTCATCTGGGTATGCAAGCTCCATACACCACCTATTGATGATTCAGTTGGTAAATGCTTATTGGCCTGCATCTACAGTGAAAGATCATCTCTCTACTCCTCCTGATTTTGTGATGTTTTAATTGTTTAATTTGAACATACTGCACACTATTACATGTCTCCTCCATAAAAGTATTTATTTCCACTGCCCTCCCAATCTCTTCGTCTTCAGTTACTCATGGTTGCCAAAATACTAAATTGTATAAAACTGAATCAGGTCTTCAAAGCAACAATGCCATGTGGGTTGACAAACATAAGCCTCATTTCCTGAAAGAGCTTGCAGTTCACAAGAAGAAGGTATAGAGCTGTATGTACTTTTTCTTAATTTTCTCAGATGTGAAGCTTTTAGTAATGGTTCCCTGTGATGGACTTTGCAGGTCGAAGAAGTGAAAATATGGTTTGAAGAAAGACTACATGCTGCAATGGTACTTAAAGCCATATTAGTTTCCATTTGGCTTTACTCAGCTCCATTTCATTCACATGCTTAATAATTTTTCTTTCAAAGTAAGGTTCTCCTAGAACTAGAGGTTCTCTAAATCTTACGCTTATCCTTGGCATACATGTCTTTAACCAGACTTAAAGACTCTTGACAAACGTCAGATATAATAGTGCAATAAGAACAACTAAGCTTTAATCCCAGAGTTGGTATCACCTATATGAATCCTTTGCTTCAATTATGTTCTGCTCTTAGCTATGTCTGCACTAACTCCGAGAGATTGTAGGTCTTTTGTGCCTTTACTCATGTGCTATGTTGCGTGGACTCTCCAAAATGCTGCCGCACCCGTGTCGGATCCTTCAAAAATGCACTTCTTTTGGAGGATCCGACACGCACCCAGCCACATTTTCGGAGATTCCGAGCAACATAGCTCATGTGATATTCGGTCTATCTCGTCCTGTTTTATAACCATCAATCGTTATGTTGTCTTACGTAAGTTTGGTGCATAGTCTATTAGCTTACACACCTTTTGGGCGTGTTGCCTTATTATGCTTCCTTGGAAAAGAGGTGTTTGTCGGTGCTCACATAGAACAGTGAGAAGAGAGATTAAGCATACACATTCTCATAATAAAGCCTCTTTTCTTGTTTTCCTGTTTGCAATATGTTGCCTTGAAATTATGGGGGAAGGGGCACTTGGGACTTCACAATTATGGACATCAGGTTGTCTCTTGGTTATCATGCTAGAGGGTAATTTAGCAGTTTGGGAATATACTTTTGTTTCAAGTTTGCGCCTGCTTGTTCCCAAAATAAATAAGGGTTGTGCATGCCTTGGTAATTGTTTAGATGTTGAAGTGGAAAAAGTAAGCAGTTAAGGTGTTTAAAGGAAAAAAAAAGTTTGATCCAGGAAATTGTAATATGGTATTGTTGGTGACTTCTCATTCTCAAAAAAAAAAAAAAAAAAAATTGTTGGTGACTTCTTTTAGAAAAAACAATTGTTGGTAATCCCAAGCCCTGGCGTTTAGTATCCATAATTTGAGGTTTTATAGCATGTTTGGCCAAGCTTCTTTTTTTTAGTCAAAAGTGTTTTTTTGCCAAAATTAAGGTGTTTGGCCAAGCTTTTTGAAGAAAAAAAAGTGCTTTTGAGTAGAAGCAGAAGCAGTTTTGGAGCAGCAGAAAAAGTAGCTTCTCTCCAAAAGCATTTTTCTGGAAACACTTTTGAGAAAAATACACTTAGAAGCACTTTTTAAAAGTTTGGCCAAACACTAATTGTTGCTCAAAAGTGCTTTTCATACTAATTAGCCAAACACAATCTACTTCTTACCAAAAGTACTTTTTTAAAAAGCACTTTTCAAAATAAGTAGATTTTAAAAGCTTGGCCAAACAACCAAGCTTCTTTTTTGGCCAAAAGTGCTTTTTTGCCAAAATTTAGGTGTTTGGCCAAATTAGTCTTTCCAAGTGCATATGTTTACTGTATTTTTTGAAATATGACAAGTGTTTTCTGCAGTCTTCAGAATTTACATTGTCCGAACTGAAATTTTTCCTCTCCTTGATGCAGGATGATCATAATAATGTCCTTCTTGTTGCTGGACCTTCTGGTGTTGGAAAAACTGTATGCCACTTTTTTCTTTACCATTTATTGAATTTAAACATGAGAGATGTGACAATTTAGTCTTCTTGTGAATTCTGGATCAAGAGTGCCATGTTTGAATTTTGTCTTACTCCTTTGAGGTCATAACCATGCATGATCATTGGGTACTTATCATTGTCTAGGCAACTATATATGCTATTGCTTCACATCTTGGTGCTACAATATGGGAATGGAACACGCCTGCTCCAACAGTTTGGTCAGAACATTTGTATAATGCTAATTCAGGTACATATTCATGTTTTAATTCATGGAAAACGGATCTGCTCCAAGCCATCAAGTGCATGTTCAGAAAATTAGTTTGATCAAATTATCATTCTTTATTTCGTTTTATGTTGGCCTAGGGTTACAATACATGTCAAAGCTGGATGAGTTTGAAGGTTTTGTTGAAAGGGTGAGAAAGTATGGATTGACTTCTCCAACCTTGAAGGGATCACAGGCTTCAGTCATACTCTTAGTTGATGATCTTCCGGTGGTAAATGGAAGAGTTGCATATGGAAAGCTTCAAAAGTGTTTGAAGCTTCTTGTGCAATTAGTCCGCATTCCAACAGCTGTAGTGATCACCAACTATGACAAGGATGACTCTGCAGACTTTAGCACACGCTGCTGGGAAGAACTCCTTGTGTCTCTTCATAATGCTGGTGCTTGTAAGGTTGCATTCCTTGACAGACTTACTTTGCATTATGAACTCTTTTCATCCGTATATCTTGAATCAAATGTCAATCCCCTCCCCCTATGAGTATGAAAACAAACCAAGCAGCTTCCTTGTCTAACTTTAAGCTATTTGACCTGCAATTTTACCCATAGCCTGCAGGCCAGAGGGAGATGTAGTTATTCAACATAAGATTCTATGTTACTGGAGTATGCCAACTTTTTTCTGAGTTGAGTTCATGCTTTTCAGGTCAACTTCAACCCTGTCACTATCAACTCGATCAAGAAAACACTTACAACTATATGCAGAAAGGAGCAGCGTGAAGTTAGTGCTGATACGATTGAGCTAATAGCAAAATCGAGTGGAGGTGACATCAGACATGCAATTACTTCTCTGCAGTATCTCTGTCTTAACCCACATAGAAGGCCTATTCTACCTTTAAAAGAAAGACCGGACAGTAGTATTTGTTTGGATGATGCGTTTTCTTTGCCATTTGGAAAAGATGAAACTCTCTCTCTATTCCATGCATTAGGCAAATTTCTACACAACAAAAGAGAAAATGAGCTCGCAACTGCATCAGGTACATCTGTTTAAACTTCATTGTTGGGATAAAGTGAGTCGCAAGTGCTTACAGAACTTAGTAACTATTGCTGCCATACCTATTCTACAGCAGCGATGAATTTCTCCTCCTTTGCAAGTATGCGTCCTCCTGGTAAATGCACATTTTAGCATTTGTTTGAATGCTCTAATCTTACAATCTTGGGTTGTTATGTCTAATCCACACGAGCAATACTGTATCTTGGGAGAGTTTCTTCATTTCAAGTAATACACTGTTTAAATAAAGTTGTAAAGCTGATTCCCTGAGATGTAATAATAATCACTGGTTAAGAATGGCTGATATGAAAATAGGTGATTATCTAAGGAGTGATTGGAGGAATATAGAAATTAACCTTTTGACCTTCTTATGTAGATGACTGGTATGTGAGATTTTTTTCTACTACAAGGCTATAGCTCATCTTTGACCATGTTATCTTATGCCCTTTGGAGTAAGATATGAGAGTCAGCCAATGGAATGAAGGTGGATAATTGAGAGAACTGTCTCTAAAGCCTCTGATACAGACTCATTTTCTTGTAGATAGAGATGCATTTATTCTGAAGGAAAAATTTGTGAGATTTCCTCTTAAAATGGATGCTCCAGAAGTTGTACTTTGTCAAGCACATGGGCAAGCGAGGACTCTTTCTGATTTTCTACATGAAAATGGTAATTCTTGTTCTTCCGGTGTATGGTTTTTTCGACTAATATGGTCATATTATTTGATTTTTACCCAGCCCCCCCCCCCGTTTGGGGGGGGGGGGGTTTACTAGCAAAGGGGGGGGGGGGTTTCTAGCACCAAAATCTGCCATTTTGTGCATAACTGATTTGTATGTGAGCTATATCAGAAACAGCACTAGGTTCAGCACAAGACCCAATGACTTGAACTTCTTTTGGTCTATTTTGTTCTGCATCCCTTTGTGTTGGATTTTGCCAGCAAACTGAATGTTGAGATAGCATGTGTTTTTTGAAATTCTTACCTAGATTAGAGGAGAAACAACGGTTTCTCATGATACGGGATAAAAAAGGACTGGTAGTTATCATATCTGTGCATAGACTAAGCTTGCATTTTCTGAAGAATTACTTCAATAGAAGCTTAGCTGATGCATCTGATAAACGGTCCTTGTATTTGTCTTTTTCAACTTCTGATTATCAATCTTATTGCAGTTTTAGACTTTTTGAATGAGGAAGCAATAGATGACGCATGGCTTGTGGCCTCATATTTAAGCGATGCTGAGTTTCTTCTATCTTCACTTAATGGACTTCTAACCAGAGACTTTGGAGCTGAGAACATTGTACAGTCAGCTGCTGCTTCAGTTGCTGCCAGAGGAGTATTATTTGGGAATGCTCATCCAGTGCCTTCCAGGTATAAAGACGTTACCCGTTTATATTTTTTTATATGAAGTAGCTAAAATCATTTACCATAAATTCATGTGAGAAATCAGGTGGCATGCTATTCGACGTCCAAAACTGTGGGAGGTTGAACAATCATTGCGCCGCAATAAGGTAAGTTTCTTGCTAGCACGTCCTTTGCACCTTGCTCTTGATCTTGCTGATATAATTCTTAGCGCATGGATTAGTCCAGATCAAGTCCTTAAATATAATGTTCCTCACTTAAGGAGTGGCTTAGGAAGCACTACTATAATTTCTTAGTGTTCTAATTGACCTCTAGTCCACTGATTTGGACTTGATTTCATCCTTACCAAATTGGTGTGCTTGCAGTGTCAAATGTTAAGTCAGAGGGGTGACGTGTGTAATAGCCTAACATTGTCGAATCAGATAGTTATGGCAACCGAGTATAGACCTGCCCTGAAATGGCTTGGTTGCCGAGCATCTGAAAGTTTCCAAGCAGACGACATGGTTGAAGATGACTCGGGTAGCACCTGTTTTCATGAGAAGAAGCTGGATATGTCGGACGATGAAATAGAAGATTGGTAATTGGAAGCAGTGCATTCAATATTTGGTCAATGCGGGGGCTATATTTCACCTGTAAATTTTGTGCATAGCTGAAATGGTGTAATTTTCCAAAATGTACAGCTAAGTTCATACTATTTGAACATTGTAGGAAAATGCGAGTAAAGACTTCCGTTTTAAAATTTGAGGAAGATACAACGAAATGTGCGCGACTTGGATCTAGTGTACTAGCTTATCACTTTACATTTAAGGTGAAGAATATCCATCAAGGAAAACAAGGTTACTTGATCAGAACTAGCAATCACTTTTTGAAAAAATTCACGTATTCCATTTTCTCGGAGCTGTGTTTCAATCAAGTATAGCATATGCACTTCCCTGTGGAACTTTAATAGGAGCGAAACAGATATTGGCACAACTTGTTTGTTTGTTTGTTTGGTGACCTTGTGTAGTTACTAGAATACGTTCACTTATAGTACAATTCTTCAAATATGCATCTAACTTGTTCTTGTCGAGGAACCAATATTCTCGGTACCCTGTATTTAACTTGTATGAGGGTGGATTATAATCCCAAAGCTGGTAAAAGACCTGCGGTAAAGGGAAAATTCAAGCGTAGAAATTACCAGGCCTCGCAGTCGTTTAAGACTTAAAAGTAACAAGTAAAACCAGTGAGTACACGATCGAAAGCAACACAGAACTACATATAAATGCAATTTCCGCAAAACTACTTTCCCCAACATCCAATCCAAAACGAAAAATGAAAAACACCAACTGTTTCCTGAGCAAAGCTAATACATACTTCAAAAATCCTAACATCCTCTAATGCCAAAGGCTAGCAACCTATATCATCTACCTCCATCGGCAGCCATACTTACACTGTCAGAGATTGCTTAAACCAAAATCATCTCTTTTGCTCGCTCTCAAGAAAATCTGCATTCCTGAGTTTCCCTATACATTATAGCACATACTAAGAAACCCTCAAGGCTGCAGGAGGGGAAACAAGTTTCAAGAACACATATATACATTTTTTCTGCAGGCTGCCTGGACCACAAGGAAGCTGCTCTGTATCTCAAGGTAAAATCCTCTTCAAATCATGCACCTGATCAGTATTTTTAGCTTGATTATATACTGACTCAAATGCATGTGTCCACACATTGGCAAAACCCGTCACAGCCTGAAAAACATGAGGCAAACCCATCTGTAGATTGTTCAATGTCATTGCCCTTGTTACACTCACTGCTTTGTCATACTTGGCCTTCTCGTCCTCAGCTTTCGCTCTTAGCACCTCCACCTTAGCTCGTTTCTCAGTCACAGGGTTCTTGCTACTCGTACTGCTAGAGGAATCAGGTATAGAATACGGGCCATACTTGGACTCTAATGACCGAAGCTCAGAAGCCTTCTTTTCAAGCTCTTTGAATGCCATCTCTGATTTCTTCTTTTGCTTGAGCTCTTCTGCCTGCTGCACCACCATGGCATGGATAACAGTTAGTAGACTGTTGATTCCTTCCGATGCTACTTTATCGGGAGCATTGTTAACTGCAAGATGCCACTCTTCACAAAGGGAGTAAACTTCATTGTCCTGGCTCGTCTTCTGTACTGGATTATTTCCAAGTTGGAAGAGGCTAAGACGGAGCCAGCCGGTAAGGGACTGAACATACTCCCTGTGAGATTTCACTAGGTTGCAAAATGATAGGTGCCATTGTTCCAGTTCAAGTTCAAGTTGTAGTGTTGATTGTCGATGAATCTCAGAGGTAGGATAAGTTGATGGCACGGTATTGAGATACTTCAGCTGCTGAACTATGTGTGTTTGAACGTGATGGCACTCGTACATGCTTCTCCACATGTACATCAATCTGCAAACCACAAACAATAAGGAGAGGGAAGACAAAACAGAGAAGGTAAAGTTTAAACGATTTTTGCGATATTTTCCTTTTTGATGAAGCTCGAAAAAAGGTTTTTCTAAATTGTGACAGAATTAACCCATCCTTCCTCACAAGGTGCTAGTCTCTTTACAGTATGTTTTTAGTTATGTACCGTCTCTAACTTCTATTTTGAAACCCCCCCCCCCCCCCCACCCACCCACAAAAAAAAAAAATAGAAAGGAAAAGAAACAGGGAAGATAACCTAAATTTCAGTCAATTGTAGACCACTTTGAAAATTTAAAAGGGAGCTCTTAGTAAATGAAAGTCTCACTAAAGAGTACTTTCCCCAAAAAATAAAGAAATAATTAAAGAGCACATGGTCTGATCTTGACATTAAAAGCAAAAGGTACTTAGGAATTACTATGACTCAATTAATACTAGTAACTCTGAACCATTGGCTAATATAGGTGATCCAGTGACATAACTTGGAATGATGAAAATCTTGAAATAGTCAAATCTGTCCTAGGGATTGAAAGTGCAGCCTCACTCCTAAGAAAAATTTAATCTTGAATACCAAGTGCTTTTTAATTGAAAGAAATAAAAACCAGAAGAAAAAAGAATTGATCGAAGTTGGTCTCCCCCCCATCTATTCACGATTTTTTACAGTACAGCAGTCTGTTATATGCTGCTTTCGTATATTTTTAGGTGGTAAAAAGGCAAATCAAAGACATGGACCGAATCAGTTAAAGGAGTCAAAAGCTTTAATTGTACGGAGAGCCATTCGTTGCTTTTCAGAAATATCTCTGTACAAATTCCTAGAGCTGACTTTCGACCCCCCCCCCCCCTCCCCCGCCAGAAAAAAAAAATCTCTTTACTCATTTTAACTTACCTGAGAATTTAAAGGTATTATAATATGTTGTATCAGCAAATATGCCTTACATTCTAATATGCTAATTCAACTTCTCATGGAACGGTTAGATATACTTAAAAGAAATGTACTTTCAATTTTTCTACGAGAGACACTACCCCATCGGGTATAGGTAAGGTCTGCCTACACACTACCCTCCCTAAGACCCCACTTGTGGGACTATACAGGGTCGTCATCGTCGTTGTTGTAGACAAAAGGGGGTGAGAAGGACTAACCCTTTGACCAGATCAACAAGTTGAGGATAGAGCTCCGATTCCCTTAATTTGATGATTTCAGCTGATGTAGTCTCAATAGCTTGGGATGCAACCATCATTTGTGATTCCAACTTCTCTACTTCCTTCTTCGCTTTCTCTGTCTTTACGTAATCAGCCCTCTTCATCTCTAGCTTCCTCGCGTGACCTGCCCTTTTCTCATGCTCCAATTTCAATGCCTCAGCATGCTACAAATCACAACCAAAATTATAGCATCAGAGCATAAAAAATAAAATAAAATATATGTAAAACAACAAAATCTATAATTGGGTAATTAAAAAAAATAGCTCGCTACACAAAGCATGCCACGTTGGGTCCGGGAAGGGTCGCATTCCAAGGGTTGTGATGTAGGCAGTCTATCGTAGTGCAAGTATCAATGGCTGATTTGATGATGGCTCGAACCGTGACCTAGGATCCTGAAATTTTGTATAAAGAAGATGGAAATTTAGGTGTTGTTTACCTTGACCTCTAGGTAGAGTTTCTTCTCCCAAGCATATAATCTCTCTACTGTGGAACAATGGGAAGCTTTGGCACCATTTACCGTATTGCTAGTTTTGTTCATTGGATCATCACAAAATCTTCCAATTCCATTCCATCTTGAACTTCCTCCAAATGTCCATGAAAATGGACTCAACTTTTCTACAATTTAAACCACAAGAACCAGTTTTTACATAGTGCTTTAATATGTTGTAGCATGTGTTGTTATATGTGTACATGTGCATATTTACATGCAATTAAAACGTTACATACCTGAAGATCTTTGGTCGGAAAAAGCACAATTGGGAACTTCCAAAAGCAATGAGAGTTGACCACCTGCATCTGCCGCATTCAAAAAGTACTCATCAAGCTCTTTTATGATCTCTACCAAGTCTTTACCCTTCGTAGAGACTACCACCGCCAGCTCACTCGTAGTTGTGGTCTCTTTAGAAAACTGACTCACCACTGATGGCGGAGCCGCCACGCTCGCCGCCCCAACCGTGGTTGTCACCGCCACCTCGGACGCAACAGTTGTCTCCTCCCATTCCTCCTCCGTCACCGACCTCGAAGATGACGGAGGAGGCACAAATGGGTCCCAGAAATCCCAGTTCGACGCCGCCGGAGGCGGCGGAGGAGGGGGTGGTGGGAGGGCAGAGGATGTGGTGGTGGAGGTAGTCCAGGATGTGGGGCTCATTGGTGGCGGCGGCGGTGGTGGTGGGGTGACGAGTCGTCGCTGTGGTGGTGGTGATGGCGGAAGTGGAGGAAGGTGGTGGTTTTGCGGGTGGAGATCGGTTTCTCCGGTAGCGAACTGAAGCAAAGCAGAGCCAGTGTTTCGAAGTGAACGTAAGTACATAGAGTGAGAAGCAGAAAAAGCTTGTCTGGATTTCACTAACTGTTTCATGTACCTCTTTCGAGCTTTGCATCTCGAAACCAACTCTTCTCTCTCTAATCTTGAATACCAGCAACCCATTTTTTTGATCTTACTGTTCTTCTCTTCCAAACAAAACTAAAATCAAAAGAGAGCAAACCAAAGCTAGCTAAGCTAAGCCTCACTTTAACCTTTTTTCTCCTTTCTTGATTTATCAACCATGTTCCATGTGTGTTGTACTCCAATGACTGACACACCAATTTCAGACCAAAAAGAATAATTAAAATAAATAAAAAGTACTCTTCCTGTTACTCTTTTTTTTTTTTTAACTCTGACCGATCAAATACTGAATCTTTACCTGAGACACCCAAAACAAAGAAAATTAAATTTGCTTCTTTAATTCTATCGCTGATCTTTTCACTTAGCCTCTGGTCAGTAAAAATGCAGTGTAAAGGGAAAAGAGGGATGAGTGAGAGAATGGGGGGAGGAACAAGAGCAAGAACAAAACAACAACATAAATTTGGATTTGTACAGAGGCAATAGTTGTTGGACAGAGTGCCAAATTTTTTATAATCCTAATAAGGTGAACCAAAATGCTCTATTGAGGATGTTTTGCTATTTACCAAATAAGACATAGTGTTGTCACATGCATGAAATCTTGCAAAGCATGACCTGTTTGAGGAATGATGGGCAGTCTGGTAATATTGAAATTTCAACGGACACGAGTCAATTTACATGGAAACTTGGTTTTAATTTCGAAGGTGGTGGTGGTGGTGTGTGTGGGGTTGGGGTGGGGTGGGGGGGAGGGGGTTCATGAATGAGATGATAAGAGCAAGAAAGGAGTGCAATTGCAAAAATGGAGAATGATAAATGCAAAGGCATCGGTTACGGGGTCACTTATGGCTAAGGATTAACGACGATAGTAATCTTGAGACTTTTTAGTTTTTACTCATTTTTATCGTCTCTCTTTATTGTTTTCCCATTCAATTAATCATGTTACAAAAGGCATGTAATATTGCGCTTTTGGAAATGGAACTCCTATTGACGTTTTGAAACCATGTTGGTTAGAAGTTATCTCTCTCACAAGAAACGGATCGAGCCTTTGTTGGTGAACTCAAGTGAAGTAGGAAACTAGTGTTGCATAAAATAAAATAAAAAAGAAAGCAGCCCGTCCACAAAAAAGTCCGAACTACAAAGGTCTATTGTACGCTAAGACTCCCTTTCTAGTGCTGCATATTATGTTAAAAGAAAAAAAAAAGTGAAGTCAGACTTTATGTGGTACATTTTGTTTCTCAATTTGATCAATTTTTGAAAGTAAATTAGATTGGCTCAATCCAATAGTTAAAATATCGAGAAAAGTGTCACATAAATTGAGATAAAAGGAATATTAAATACAATACATATGTAAAATATTTGTAAAATTTCGTCAAATATCAAATTTATGACTTTATAAAGCAAATGAGTTAATACTAAAGTTATTATTCCTTTTCGTTTCATTAAATTAATTTTATTTGACTTGTTACGCAGTTAAAGTTTAAGAAAGAGAGAATTTTGTAAAATTTGTGGTCTAGAATATTTACAGATACTTATGTAACTATAAATTATACGAACGAGAATTTAATGTTATAGTATTATTTTTGAAATAAAATCATCATTTTTTAACATAGATTAAAACATCACATAAATGATAACGAAAGGAGTAATAATTTATATATTTAACTTATGAAGTTCAAACCTTAAATTCGCTAGTATTCTTTCCTTTTTAGTATTCTCCTTTGCAGCTCTCGGGGGATAACAGGTGGTTTGCAATTTGCATGAGACAATGCGGTGGAAAATTTTGGGAGGATTAAGAAGACATTAGATTCTGATTTACCTATAATTAAATAGAAAGTATACGTTTCATAGGGAAATGTGACTGTGGAATAGAACTGACACAAGATGCAATTACAATTTGCAGGTCCACTTTCCTGACAATTTTACCCTCAATTAATTTATTATCTTTACGTAAAACCCAACAAAGAAAAACTAATAGAGAAAATAAAATAAAAGAGAAGAGAGAGTTGTGTCCACTTTCTTTTTTTTTTTTTTTTTCTCTTTCTATTTATAAAAGGACAATCTGCCTCGCTTGCTTTTCTTTTTGTCCTTCTCCTATCTCTGTTCTCCTCTCCAATGGTTTTACCAGATTCATATTTCCCTTTCGAAATTAAAAAGTAGCAAATTGTTTAATTCAAAATTTTACTAGATTTACCATTGTCTTTACTAATTATTCTTTCTTACTTATTCTCTGACCAAAATTTTACTAGAAGCAAATTACTTTTCCTTTCATTAGATTTGCCATTATCTTTACTAACTAGTAGTATTAATTTATCTTACGTTTAATTAACGGTTATAATTGCAATTTTGTCTCCATGCCTACTCTATTAGGGAAAATTTGTATTCATATATACATGATGACGTGTCCTGACACGTGGAATGGATAATGAGTTGTGATTTGCCACGGTTCAAGAGTTACAAACAGGTACGGGTAAAAAGAGGCACGAGACGAGAGATTCAGCGCCTCGTTCCTATTTAAGCTTATTTACATACGAACAATAAGACGAATGAACCTGGTTAAAGAAAAAGATGCAAATGCGGCATTTAAAGGGTATTAAATGCTGGGGCCGTTAAGGAATATATACATTCATGTAATGATTATGTAACGTAGCATTTAATGTTATTAATTACTCATAATAGCCTCATTATGGCTTAGGCATAACGTGCATCTCCAAAAATTCCCAAAGGGACCTATAAAAGGAGAAATATGTAATCACGAGAGGGACAAGTGACTATTGAAATATACTTTGATTTACCAGCTTTCATACTTGGCTATTCTAAAATTTCTTTCTTTATTTACTTTTTCGATTATCAGTAACCCGATTCTTCTAATTTCTAGCTTTGACTAAAAACCTATTTTTTGGTTAAACAAATTGGTTCCGTTACCGGGAATCTGATAATCAATTATACTTCAACCTGATTTTCTTGATTGCATCAATCATGTCAAACAACAATATCAACACTCAAGGAAACCCAGAAATTCAAATAATCCAACAACTTCAGGGAGATTCTCCACGAGGCTCTCCACAAGGCTCTCCACGAGGTTCCCCACGACGGTCTCGCGAAGGCACTCCTGATGGATCTCACACAAATGGACAGGCTCAATTCGAAAATGTTGAAACCATGAATGAGGCTTTGCAAAAACTTATTGCCTCTCAAGTCAATAAAGCTCTTCAGGATTTTGTTAGTCAATTACCTGCTGCTCCACCCACATCTACTCCAAACAACAATACTTTGGAGAATCCTCGTTCTAGATTGGTTAATTCAAGCAGCGGTGGAACCCCTAGTGAAACACAAGAGGGAGACCCAGGTAATCCAGTTAATTCTGATTTACAAAATCTAGTACTAACCTTGCAGAAACAGCTTAATGAGCAAAATGAACGCATAAAACAAATACCCGGAGTACCACCTGTGATCAAGGGAGTAGATATAGATAAATATTCGCAACAACCATGGAAGCCAAGTGCCCCCCCCCCAATTCCAAAAAAGTTTAAGATGCCTGATATTCCAAAGTACGATGGTACATCAGATCCACAAGATCACGTTACTGCATTCACAACAAGTGTCAAGGGCAATGATTTGACTAAGCAAGAGATTGAATCGGTCTTGGTCAAGAAATTCGGTGAAACACTCACCAAAGGGGCCTTAACATGGTATTCTCTTTTACTTGAAAATTCTATAAATTCGTTTGCTGAGCTTGCAGATTTATTTATCAAAGCACACTCTGGAGCTCAAAAAGTTGAGAAAAGAATGGAAGACATATTCAAAATCAAGCAAGGAGATTCAGAGTTGCTTAGAGAGTTCGTAGATAGATTTCAACGGGAAAGAATGACGCTGCCACGAGTACCTGACAATTGGGCAGCCATAGCCTTCGCTAGTAATTTGAATGAGAAGAGTTCAGAAGCCA
>NW_017674590.1:86502-91753 GCF_001879085.1 Nicotiana attenuata
GCAATAACTCTACCCTCCTGCATCAATACACAACCGATCCCAACTCTCGAAGCATCACAATACACCGTGTAAGAACCTGAAGCTGATGGCAATACTAGTACCGGAGCTGTGGTCAAGGCCGACTTGAGCTTCTGGAAGCTCTCCTCGCATTCATCCGACCACACAAATGGAGCATTCTTCTGTGTCAAATTCGTCAAAGGCGAAGCAATAGATGAAAAGCCCTGAACGAACCTGCGGTAATAACCTGCCAAACCGAGGAAACTCCGGATCTCAGTAGCTGAGGACGGTCTGGGCCAACTCTGCACCGCCTCGATCTTCTTTGGGTCAACCTGAATACCATCACTGGACACCACGTGTCCCAGAAAAGTCACAGTACTAAGCCAGAACTCACACTTAGAGAACTTCGCATAAAGCTTCTCCTCTCTCAATCTCTGTAATACCACCTCAGGTGCTGTGCGTGCTCTTCCTGGCTACGCGAGTACACCAGAATATCATCAATAAACACGATCACAAAAGAATCCAGATACGGCCGAAATACACTGTTCATCAAGTGCATGAATGCGGCTGGGGCATTAGTCAGCCCGAAGGACATCACTAGAAATTCGTAGTGCCCATATCTCGTCCTGAAAGCCGTTTTCATAATGTCTGAATCCCTAATCTTCAGCTGGTGATAGCCCGATCGAAGGTCAACCTTAGAGAATACCCTTGCTCCCTGAAGCTGATCAAACAAATCCTCAATACGGGGTAGTGGGTACTTGTTCTTCACTGTCACCTTATTCAGCTGTCTGTAATCAATGCACATTCTCATTGTGCCATCCTTCTTCTTTACAAATAACACTGGTGCACCCCAAGGTGACACACTCGGGCGAATGAACCCCTTATCTAGGAGTTCCTGAAGCTGTTCCTTCAACTCTTTTAACTCCGCTGGTGCCATACGATAGGGAGGGATAGAGATGGGCTGAGTGCCCGGCACCAGATCAATACCGAAATCAATGTCCCTGTCCGGCGGCATGCCCGGCAGGTCCGCTGGAAACACATCAGGGAAATCCCTCACAACGGGAACCGAATCAAGACTAGGAGTCTCAGCTCCAACATCTCTAACGAAAGCCAAGTACGACAAACAACCCTTCCCAACCATCCGTTGGGCTTTTAGGAAGGAAATCACCCTGTCGGGTACATAGTCAGTCACGCCTCGCCACTCGATCCTCGGAATACCCGGAATAGCCAACGTAACTGTCTTGGCATGACAGTCCAGAATAGCATGGTACGGAGATAACCAATCCATACCCAGAATCACGTCGAAATCCACCATGCCCAATAATAACAAGTCAACTCGGGTCTCCAGACCCCCAATAGTAACAAGACAGGATCGATATACGTGATCCACAATAACAGTATCACCCACCGGGGTAGATACATGCACAGGCAAGGCAAGACAACAACGGGTCGTACCCAAATGATGAGCAAAATATGAAGATACATAGGAGTAGGTAGATCCGGGATCAAATAAGACAGAGGCATCCCTGTGGCAGACTGAGATAATACCTGTGATGACTGCATCTGATGCACTGGCATCTCTCCTACCTGGAAGAGCATAGAATCGAGCCTGACCACCGCCAGTACGGTCCTCACCCCTGGGGCGACCTCTGGCTACCTGACCTCCACTCCTAGCTGACTGAGTGGGTGCTGAAGAAACAGGAGCAGAAGATGAGGGCTGATCCCTCTGCTGAGATTGTCTACTACGGAACCGGGGACACTGCCTCCTCATATGACCCAACTCATCGTACTCGTAGCAACGACTTGGAGCTGGAGAAGGGGACTGATGGGAACCCCTCGCTGCAGATGAACCCTGGGCTGAAGAAGCAGGAGCAGAGCTCTGGGCTGGAAGGGCACTCAGTGCAGGCTGGCTCTGCTGATGACCCTGATGACCACGGCCTGACGAAGCCCCACTGGACTCTGAACGACCTGACTGAGGAGGTCTGAAGGAACGACCTCTGCTGCGCTGGAACTGGCCCCTAGACGGAGCACCACTGAAACTACCTGAACCTCGAGGCCTCTTAGCCTCCCTCTCCTCACGCTCCCGACGACGATCTGTCTCAATCTGACGAGCCGCATCAACTACCTCCTCAAATGTAACTGCTGTAGCCCTTTCGCTAGTCATCAATATGCGGATCGGATAGTTGATACCATCCACAAACCTTCTGATCCTCTCGCGATCTGTCGGGATCATCCATGTAGCATGCCGAGCTAGCTGTGTAAACCTCAACTCATACTGAGTCACTGTCATATCTCCCTGAGTCAACCACTCGAACTGACGACGCAGCTCTTCCCTGTGAGACTGGGGTACATATTTCTCTAAGAATACCGTAGAGAACTGCTGCCACGTGAGGGGCGCTGCTCCAATAGGCCTACGCCTCTCGAACTCCTCCCACCAATTAAATGCAGGCCCTGTGAACTGGAAGGTAGTAAAAGCCACTCCACTAGACTCCAGAATACCTGCAGTACGAAGCATACGCTGGCACTTATCCAGAAAACCCTAGGCATCCTCGCCCTCAACACCACTGAATGTCGAGGGCTGAAGCCTACCGAACCTCTCCAACCGACGCTGCTCGTCATCCGGCATAGCTGGAACCACATGAGCTGGAGCTGGTGCGACTGGCGCAATTGGAACAACTGCTGCAACTGGTGCAGCTGGCTGAACTGGCATGTCTCAATTGGGTTATATGATGTTAGCTCTTGGTATGGGGTCTTATCGAAGCGCTTGAGCTGGAGCTACCCCAGGTGTCTGTAAGCCCTGAACAACCTGCTCGGGTGTGCGAGCATCGGGGGTCTGATGACCACCCCCGGTCTGAGAAGTAGCCGCCGCTGTAGTGGCTGAAACCGCTTGAGCCAGGCCCGTGCAGATGGGCAAGATCTGGGCCAAAGCCTCCTGGAGACCAGGAATCACGATGGGCACTACCGGTGCCTGAACAGGTGCTGCTGGAGCATCTACAGCTGGAATTTGACCCTGAGCCTGGTCAACTGGTGTTGGAATCTGACCCTGAGCCTGGTCAACTGGTGTTGGAATCTGACCCTGAGCCTGGTCAACTGGTGGGTCAGCAGGTGCTGTCCCTGCTGCCCTGCCTCTACCGTGACCACGGCCTCTAGGTGGCACTGGTGGTCGTCCGCCATGTCCGTTAGCATGGGTTCTCGCCATCTGCGAGAGAATAGGATACGAAAATTTAGTTTTTCATAATAACAAGCCGCACGATATGAATTTCAAGAAAGTGAAGTGTTTCCTAAAGGTTCTGTAGCCTCCCGAGGATAGATACGGACGTCTACGTACCGATCCACGAGACCCTACTAAACCGGCTCATGACTTGTGAGGCCTAGTAACCTAGGCTCTGATACCAACTTGTCACGACCCCAAACCCGGTCGTGATGGCGCCCAAGAATATTGCTAGGCAAGCCAGACCACAATCGTTCCCAAATTAACCGTAAACCTCAAACCGACAATCTAAAGAGATAATAATAGTTTTAGAATAATAATCCAATATTTATAATAGAATAATACTGAGAAAAATACGAAGTCTGATAAAACGCTCCCAAAGACCTGGGCTCACGAGTCTAGAGCCTCTAAAACAATCTGAATAACAACATCTAAATACTCAAGTCTGGAAATGTATATATAAATAAAACTGAAATAGGAAGAGTAGTCAGGTCCTGCGAACGTCAAGCAGCTACCTCAACAACTCTGATAAGTTCTGGGAAACAAAGATTGCTCAGCTAAGCCTCCGGTGTACCTGAATCTGCACACAAGGTGCAGTGAGTAGGGGTGAGTACTACCGACTCAGTGAGTAATAAGCATATAAAATATCTGAAGATAAGAAATCCACGAAATGCCACAAAGCAAAGCTATAACTAACAGTCCTACACCTTACTACGATCTAATAGCAAAACAACTTCAAATATATCAGTCAAGTATAATGTAAGGATGCAATGCAATGCACATGACCGCTACGGCGCGTAGCCCGATCCATTTAACGTCGACGACGCTCACTGGGGGTGTGTACAGACTCCGGAGGGGCTCCTTCAGCCCAAGCGCAATATAATCATA
Organism: Nicotiana attenuata; assembly: GCF_001879085.1. Taxonomy (NCBI): domain Eukaryota; kingdom Viridiplantae; phylum Streptophyta; class Magnoliopsida; order Solanales; family Solanaceae; genus Nicotiana; species Nicotiana attenuata. The sequence goes on from NW_017674590.1 coordinate 90,599, forward strand.
CCATTCGCTGCGGCGTGCGGCCCGATCCATACTCAGTCCACCATATGCATATGAGTCACGTAACAGATTCAATTAATTTTCCAATATCCAATTTATTAAGAAGAATATACTTTAGATATTTAACTTCAGGAATAGTGACTTAGCATTTCATAACAGTGATTAAACACAGGACTGAGATCAATGATTATACAAAGCATGCTTTCACAATGACATTCAACCTCTAAGGATTCTACAGATCGGCACAAGGCCCAAACACGGCAATAAGCCCAGATATATTCAATACAGGGTGCGTATCAGTCGCCAATATAGAAATATTCTTGTTCGGGATGGACTAAGTCTCAATCCCCAGTCATAACCAATCCCGCACCTGCCATGGGGTGCGAGTCACGCCCTACAATAGCGTCACAATGTGATAAGCCGGGGTTTCAAACCCTCAGGCCATCATATACACCAACTACTCACCTCTATCCGGCCGTAGAATGGTCCGCAATGCCTTTTCCTTTCGTATCGACCTCCTCGCGCGTCGAATCTAGTCAAAATCACAACGAATACATAAATATGGGTTAAAGAAACATAACCCAATCAAAAATACTCGAAAAGTACTAAAATTCACGAAGTTGGTAAAACCCGAGCCCCGGGCCCACTTCTCGAAAAAATTCCAAAAATCACACCAACAGATTCCTCGTCTTGCCACGAGTCCGTGCATATAAAGTTTACCAAAATCGGAGCTCGTTTGACCCTCCAAATTCCATTTTTACATCACAGCTTTCCAAGCCCTAGCTTGACCCGTTTTTGATGAATTTTCTACAATTTACATGTAATTTCTACCATAAATTCGAATATTTAGGCCAAGGAACTTACCTCCAGGTGATTCTCAGTCAAAACCCTCGAATTTCCTTGTTCAAAGCTCTTAAGAACGTCAATAATGGAGGAAAATATGAAAGGGTCGCGGATGAAATATTATTTTAAAACCCTTCTGTCGCCCAGTCCAGTTTTCGCTTCTGCGGTCCCGCTTTCGCTTATGCGGGACCGCTTCTGCGGCCACATTTCCGCTTTTGCGATCTTCACTTAGAAACCCGGACTTCGCTTATGCGACGCGAAGTCCGCTTCTGCAGTTCCCTCAAACCGCTTCTGCGGTACAGTGTCCGCTTACTG
>NW_017674591.1:0-2776 GCF_001879085.1 Nicotiana attenuata
CACCATTCAGCTAAGGATAAGAAGGAACACCAATCAGCAGGAGAGTCAGTGCAGAAACATCTCAAGTAGGTCTCCAAACACCTATTGAGTACCTCACTCTGGCCATCAGTTTGAGGATGTAGGCTGTTGAAGTTTGGATGGCAACACCCTGAATAGTTAGAAACTCCTTCCAAAAAGAACTGATGAATATAGGATCTCTGTCACTAGTGATAGAGGCTGGGAAACCATGAAGTTTAAATATGGAGTCCATAAACACAGAAGCAAGAGACTAAGCAGTATAAGGGTGGGCAAGAGCAATAAAGTGACCATACTTAGTGAGTCTGTCAATGACTACCCAAATAACAGTCTTACCATTAGATTTAGGCAAGCCCTCAATGAAATCCATGTTAATATCAGTCCAAGGGGTGGCAGGAATAGGAAGAGGTTGTAAGAGTCCAGGATAAGCAGAGGTGTCATACTTGTTTCTTTGACAAATATCACAACTGTGAATGAAATCCAGAATATCCTTTCTTATGCCCTTCCAATAGAAATAAGCTAGCACCTTCCTAGTAGTGGCATCAATGCCAGAATGACCCCCAGTAGGGGTAGAATGCCATAGAGTTAAAATTTGCTTCCTTAAAGTGGCATCATTTCCCACAACAATTTTCCCTTTCCTTTTTAACTGATCATTGATCCAAGTGAAATGCTTTTGAGGCTGTGTAATAAGGGAAGCAATAAGAGCCTTAAGCTCAGGATCACTGATCCAACTATCTGAAATGGCTTTCCATAAATCAGTCTGCACTGAAGAAACCAGTAGGGACATCAACTCAGCACCATCAACCCTAGAGAGGGAGTCTGCAGCAGTGTTCTCCTTCCCTTTCTTGTATTGAATCTCAAAGTCAAATGGAAGTGATTTAGCTATCCATCTAAGCTGTGAGTCAGTGTGTAGCTTCTGCTCTAATAGGTACTTCAAAGCCTTCTGATCAGTCCTTACAATAAAATGCTGGCCAAGAAAATAATGAGACCATTTAGTGACAGCAAAAACAAGGGCAAGCAGTTCCCTTTCATAGACAGACATGGTCATATGTCTGGGGGCTAACCCTTTGCTAATAAAAGCTATAGGGTGATCCAACTGCATCAGAAAAGCACCAATGCCAGTACCACTGGCATCAGTTTCTACCACAAAAGGAAGAGAATAGTCTGGCAAGGCTAGTACATGAGCAGAAATAAGTGCCATCTTGAGAGCATCAAAGGCTTGAGTAGCAGCTAAGGTCCACTTAAAACCATCTTTTTTTAAAAGCTCAGTCAAAGGTCTACTAATAAGACCATATCCCTTAATAAATTTCTTGTAGTATCCCGCAAGCCCAAGGAACCCTCTGAGTTGTTTGACAGTAGAATAAATAGGCCAGTTTTGGACAGCACTGATTTTCTTTGGATCAGTAGAAACACCATCAATAGAAATGAAATGCCCCAGATACTCCACCTTGGAGACCCCAAAACACACTTAGAGTGTTTAGCTAGAAGGCTGTTAAACACCATAACGTCAAAGACCTGCTGCAAATGAGAAGCATAGTATGACAGAGTTTTGCTATATATTAAGATGTCATCAAAGAATACCAGGACAAATTTCCTCAAAAATGGTTGAAATAGATGGTTCATAAGACATTGGAAAGTAGAAGGAGCATTGGTTAAGCCAAAAGGCATAACCAAGTACTCATAATGACCTAGGTGAGTTTTGAAAGCTGTCTTAGGGATGTCATCTGGAACCATTCTGATCTGGTGATAACCAGACCTAAGATCAATCTTAGAGTATATAACAGCTCCTGTTAATTCATCCAACAGATCATCTATAATAGGAATAGGGAACTTATCCTTGATAGTGCATTGATTTAGTTCCCTGTAGTCCACACACAACCTCCATGTACCATCCTTCTTTCCCACTAGTACCACAGGAGATGCAAAAGGACTGTTGCTATACTGAATCACTCCCTGCTGTAGCATATCTTGAATCAGCTTTTCAATGATATCCTTCTTCAAAGAGGAGTACCTGTAAGGTCTAATGTTGATAGGTTTAGTCCCAGGCTGCAAGGGGATGCTGTGATCAAAGGTACCTCTCTGTGGAGGTAAGGTAGTAGGCTCTGCAAACACCTGCCGATTCTGTTGGAGGATGTGTTCAATAACAGCAGGAACATGAATTCCTTTAGAAAGTTGCAATGCATTAAGCTGATTCCCTGAAGAAAGCCCAGGTTCAGTTACCAAAAGCTGCAGCATAAAGAGTTGCACCTGGTCCCTCTTCTTTTTGTTGATGGCTCTAGTGCTAGATAACTTGCATTCCTCAGAAGCACCCCTCAATAAATGGAATTTGCCTTGGTAAGTGAAAGACATAGTTAGATCAGTATAGTCCATAGTGACAGGCCCCAATGTTCTCATCCATAAAGCTCCCAAAACTATATCATATCTCCCCACTGGAAATACTATCAAATTAGAAATATAAGAGGTGCCCTGTAACATCCATTGGAAATCCCTTACTACTCCAGATGTGGCCTCCATGAATTGTTGCCAAGGCTAACATAACCAACCTTAGTTGCAACAATACAACAACCTAACCTTTTAGCAGACTCACAATCTATAAAATTGTGAGTACTACCTCCATCTAACAGAATTTACAATGGTCTCCTATTATTGTATCCAGTCACATGAATAGTTTGTGCCCCTTGAATACCACTCAAGGCACACAAGGAAATCATAAGAGGATCTCCCTCAGTCACAGACCAATCCTCAGTAGTAGTTTCACCTT
>NW_017674591.1:4632-11777 GCF_001879085.1 Nicotiana attenuata
TTGGTAAAAATAGCATGGGCTAGCCAGTTTTTAGACAGATCATTCAAAAACAGCCAGCGTTTGCAAAGTCATTGAAAAATAGCCACTATTTTGCTGCAACACGAAAAGTTCCAGCATAATATACTAGAAATCAGTGCACCTATGTATGAACTTCCAGCATATTATGCTGGAACTCTAACGCGCGGAAAGTTCCAGCATAATATACTGGAGATTGGAGCAGATGTGTATGAACTTCCAGCATATTATGCTGGATCGGTATATTATACTGGAATTCCAGTATATTATGCCGGAGTATTTTCTGAATTTTGAACAATATTTTCGTTCATATTTATCTTTACATGAAAAATGGCTAAATTTTGATTAATTTTGAAACTGTGACTATTTTTGAATGACCACTTGTAAATCTGGCTATTTTTTAATTTCTCCCTTTTTTTGGTTTTAATGTCGGAATAAACCCAAATAGCCACCCACCTAACGGCTTAAACTAAAAATAGTCGATGGAGATATAATATATGCATTATTTTATATATTATATATAATTAATGTATAAACTATGTATATAGATCAAATAATTGAACATGAACTGCTATTTGTATAAAGATCCCTTTAGTGTTCCACCGTCTTTAAGGAATTAATCTAAATAGCCACTCATCTATCCATTTAAGTTAAAAATAGCTGACAAACGTATAGCATATGTATAATTTATAGATAATATATGCATAATTGACGTACAACCTATTAGTAATATTTTATCAATTGGCCAATAAGAGCTACCTATAAATGTACATAGCTGGTAATTTCTCTTCTAAAAGTTGTGCAACTATAATTCATGTGGAATTACCTTTTTCGGATAATTTTAGAGTTGGGTCAGATGTTTGTTCACATAACATTAGACTATCCTCTAAAGTTTGCAATACAAAAATTTAAGTCGTGGTCTAATATTTTCTCATAAGATTTTCAATTTGCTGGAAAAAAAAAAACTTCAGGCCATGGTCTAAAAGGACCATCAATTACAAGAGAAATAAAAAGGGACAATCAGAAAAGATTTCACAATTCTTCTAAGCTACAGCGAGCTGTTTAATCTAGTAAGATTATGACCCATTTAAATGAATAAACAAAGGGCACACTTGGTGACAAAATAGCATGGCCTAGCTAGTTTTCAGACTGATAATTGAGAAATAGTCACTATTTGCTAAGTCATTAAAAAATAGCCACAATTTTGCTACAACATGTAAAGTTCCAGCATAATATACTGAAGATTGGAGCACATGTGTATGAACTTCGACCATAATATACTGGAGATTAGAGCACGTATGTATGAACTTCCAGCAGATTATGTTGGAACTCCAGCACATTATGAAATTGCAGCATGTTATGTTGGAAGGTCACATTTAAAAAATTCGAACTCCAGCATATTATGCTGGAATATTTTTCGGATTTTGAACAGTATTTTTGTTTAGATTTATCTTTTATATGAAATGTGGCTAAATTTTTCGATTACTTTTAAAACTATGACTATTTTTCAATTACCAATTCTAAATCTGACTATTTTTAAATTTCTCCCGCACTTGGTCCCAAAGTTTTCAAAATAAGTGTGTCCTATAGTAGAGTAATTCACCTAAGAACATGCTATATGTGTAACTTTTTATTATACGTAGTTTATACTTGTTAGTGGACGCTCATTTAAATATTTTTGCAAAATTTAAAAGTTCTCCCGATGCAAGGGTGAATTCTAAAGAAGAAGTGAAAGCCCAAAGTAAAGAGTCCATCACACTTTCTTATTGCTGTAATATAAGAAGACACACACTGGGTGATGCCAAAGAGTATATAAAGATGCTTATAGTAGCTGGAGTCTATGGAAAGTTGGTAAATCCAACAGCAAGATCTGGAAAATGATTCCTGAATGTACTTTTTGGGCTATTTGGACAGAAAGGAATAGAAGATATTTTGAGGGTTTAGCAACTCCAAATTACTCCTTGAAGGCTAATTGTATAGTTTTGTTATATAGCTGGAGTAACCTCTCCCTTATTACCTCCCCCGAATTATTTTTGGATTTTGTTAGCTCCCTAACACTAGCATAGGACCATATGTACAGAGCCAACATATCATCTTTTCCAACTTTAGCCTTCCTTAAAGAGACTAAGTGTCTCATTTCCTATCCAAACCAATTCAATTCAACTGTAACTCACTCGTTGCTGATAATGAAACATGAAGAAGCAGTAAATGGGGGAAACGGGGCTGTAATACATGAGATGACGGGTCGGGTCGTCACATCCTCCCCAACTTAAACCAACGCTCGTCCTCGAGCGTACCCAGAGTTGTCCTAGAAGCTAACCAACAGCTGAATAACTTTACCAAGCATATACCCGGGGTGATCTCACGTCACCCTATCTCATATAGGTCCGACAATACAATATAGCCGAAATCTCACAGTCCGTTTAAACCATAAACCATAGAACCACATTGCACTTTCCGAAATCATACACAATATCAGAAACTCACATCTATACCCAGAATAAACCCGAACCAGCTGTAATAACCCATACTTGCAACCTCAGGTGAAATCATATGATATACCACATAATCCAAACACTCGAAACGATAGCCTCTATTTACAGCAGTTGCCCATAATAACCAAATACCGATAGAAAACCTTTTATTAGCTAAAGTCTTATTCCAACACTTCCATATACTGCCAACAACAAATGAAACACGCGATAAACCGTAACCATTCCTCAGATCAACCATTCATGAAGCCACTTCCCTTTGACTAATATCACAACAGATTTCCGGGCCATACCTTGATATTATCTCTCTAACAAGCTGCAATCAATTCTGTTCGTATTCATTAATGACTCTAAGGATCACCTCGAATCCAACACACCACTCTGGTGATATGATACCTCAATACAGGCCTAAGCCACAACTTGCATAATACGCGTACCAACAAGAAACGACCTGAATATACTCAAATCATGAAAATAACTCAAACAAAAGAGCTGTACTTCAAGCTCATCAGTATCATCACAACACAAGGCTGAGACCCCGTCTCACATCATAGAAATAGAACACCTGAATCTACCCCGAAAGGTCATAACTCAACGCAGCCTCGCTACAATGCGCGATCCTATCCAAACACTGTTACACATGGAGCACCTCAAGACACTGTGATCAAAATTCGACAGCCACACACAATTTGATGTCTGAAACCAAGGCAATTCATTGCACCCACGGTGAAATAAACAACATACGACACGCCACCTGATAGGTCATAACCCACACTCCATTTACCGAGCAACATCCGATTACTCTTCCCGCTCGACTTCCACTATGAATCCCCAATAGATCTGCACCACGTGTGCCCATAACCAACAAATCATAACGCCTCACAGCACAGAAAAAGCAACTCATAGATCTCCCCAGATCACTAACAAGTTCAATAACGATCGAATCCACCTGTCCCTCAACAATACAACTCAAGACTAACCAAGCTAACTCAAGCTAAATACGTAGCCACATTGGCCTGCCAACGAACTCAATACCAAGAAGCCTGAAGCTGCTCCTTCCACTACTATAACTCCTGCCAGAGCCGTACGATACGGTGCCCGGCACCAAATAAATACCGAAATCCGCCATCTCACCCGGCGACATGCCCGGCCACAAAAAAACGCATCCGAAAAGTCACTCAATACCGGAACTGAATCAATGGTAGAAACCTCTGCACTGACATCCATCACGAATGCCCCATTAAGAAAAGCAATCCTTCTCAGCCGTCCGCTGCATCTTTTGAAATATATACCACTCTGCAAGAACATAATCCAATGCACCTTGCCGCTCAACCCGTGGCATTTCCGGCCTAGCCCGTAGCACAATAGTCTAGAATAACCCAACACTGAGACAACCAGCCTACAATCCAATATCATATCCAAAATTTGGCATACCAAGCAAAGAAAGATCCACTCGGACCTCTAATTCCCAATAACCGCTAGACGGTGCCGATACACACGATTTACAACAACTGCATAGCCTGAACACGAGAACTCCTAGTCTCCAACTCCATATAGCACACAAATCACTATACCTGATCCCAAATTGCGCCGTACGAATACATATCACACCTCAAGTATCCAATCATCCCACGAAAGGTATTCTAAAGTTTCCCTGCCATCAAACAAACTCAGATATCAACAGTCGATCCCAAATGCCGCAACACTACCGAAGTATTATCAGTTTACATCACATTGCCCTTTTACTGGAACATATACCCCCGTCGAATCACTATGGTTGGCAATACCATTTTCCTTAATCATTTGAAGATCGATTCTTTAATCACCTGCAGCTGCCCGTGCTGCTTAAGAATTTAATGACTTTCCATTATGAACAGAACCGTAACCTTACACACACAATTCCCAATCCTCCACCACATATCGCATATACTATACCACGCTAGTATAACATGAGAACTCCATCTACCTTCCTAACCACAAACATCTACGTACTCCACTAGTCAAGAACTCTCCATCAATCCCATCAAGAAGAGAAATCATTACACATTCCATGCTTCGCACGCCCATAGGCAATTTATACGTCTCTAAACCACGGTAAAACTTATCAAGAACTCTCCCCCAATTCCATTGCACAAGCTAAACTGCCAGGACTGAATCCTTCTACCCGAACCAAGCTAAGCAAGCTGTCAGAACTCAAGAGCCTTGTTGCACAATACCTGTAAAAGCCCATTACCTCGAACACATACGAAGAATTAATCACATCCTTACCATACCGATTGGGTCTACTATCAAGCTATTCCATCTATCTAATTTCCATTTATGATTCATCATCCACTTGATATTTCTCCCTCGCTGTAGCATCACAATGCCTCAATCCAAGCTTACCACACGAGACTCGAACATAAGACCACACTGTCTATGACCCATAGGCCACTAAATACTCTCTCAATTGTTTCCCAGAAATACCACATTCCAGAATACTTCACTCTGAGAACTTTCTGCGAATCTAAATTCACTTCCTTTACTTTCCAAGTATCGACACATAGGATCCCATGATCAACATAAAAATACCACAAGTCTTGACATTTTCTATTGACAACACTGTCTTTAGTCACATACACCACCTTAAAACATCTGAGTGCTAGATGTAGATTCTTGAACACATTAAAACCATTCTCGAGAGTCATTCTCTCTTATTCATCTGCAAATTACCTGATTTAACGAACAGAACCACTCGTGCTTTATTGACACTCCGATACCGTAAAATGAGACCCTCATCCCAATACAACCAAACAACTTCCTGCTCTATGCACCGAGCATTCTTTACCAACAACAACTCTAGACATTCCGAAATTCTCATACCCTATGGAACATAATATAACCTTTGTCAAAATTTTGCTTCACTCGCGCATCCTCGGCTCAATTTCTGCAACTTGAACCGATTCGCCAGCATACCTCGAGACGTAACCAACATAGCACATAACCGTGCAATCAGCTAATCAACAGCAACCTCCCCAACTTGGCTCGAAGCTATATATCAAGACACACTTAACAGCTCATAACACATTTACTCTAATGGTGCCAAAATGTCATAGTGAGATTAAACTCAAATCATCTACAAGTTTGTGAAAACACAGATCATCTAGTACTGAAGTCCTCTACAACCCTCGCATTTATCCCCACATCAACTGAGTCCACTCTCTTAAGCGACCCGAATTTTTAAATTTCAACACATACCCTTCAATTACACATGAGATCTTCTAACATACACGTAAGGACCATACCACTCAAGAACACTCCGCAGGAGATGACCCCTGCTTCGCCTCAATTTAGTACTTCAGCATACCTTTCACCATCATATACGTTACTCAGTCATTAGTCATTCCTGAGTCCGAACTCATACTGCCGCATGCAATGCACTTCACTTCCCAACTAGGAGGTACGACAATGTTCTTCACGCGCCCATAATTCGGGCTACACATCAATCCACAATAGGAGTCGAATCACTTAACAGTTCATCTATTATCCTGCAGACTTCTTCGTCACTACCAAGTCACAAAATTACATCTCCCAGTACTAGCATACTCATCACATGAATACCAAATCGCCATTCCGGCTAATAGGGGCAATACTGAACATATAAGTTCAAAACACTTGCTCACACAATCAGCACCTCGGTGCTCAAGCCATAGGCAAGGATCCGGCCTCGAGTCCTCCAAACTGGCCCAACATACTCACGAAGATTACATCTCGCTCCTCGATCGGGGAATCACAAACCATCAAGGCACATATAATACTGAGCGCTCACGTGCGCATACAGACGTGTGGAAGGAATTTCAAGAGTTATATCTCAAGCTAAATCAAGTACGCACGATAAGAATTCCAAGAATGGGAAGTTTTCCTAAATGTTCTGCAGCCTCTCGAGGATAAATACAGACGTTTCCGTACCGATCCGTGAGACTCTACTAAACCTGCTTATGACTCGTGAGACCTAGTAACCTAGGCTCATATACCAACTTGTCACGACCCAATTTCCATACCCGGTCGTGATGGCGCTCCCGTAAAGCAAGGCCAGCCAACTACCAATCGTTCTTAACAATTATAACATAAATGATTAGATAAATCAAACTTACGACATAAATACTAACCAGTATGTACAACCCAACACAACCCGACCGGGGTGTCACAAGTCACGAGCATCTAAAGAAACCTGAACACAACTACAGGGCCAATAATAATATATGAAGAAAAATTCTGGAAAATCAAAAGACAACATCCGGTGCCGTGAACGCTGGCGGTCACCTTGCTCAACTACGATAGCCCTACCTTCAATCAGCTAATAACCCGCTACCGGGTGGATAATACCTGCAACTGCACGCGAGGTGCAGGGAGTAAAGTGAGTACTTCCAAATCAGTGGTAATAAGAGTAAATAGTAACTGAGAGGCAAGAAATCACGTAAGAGCACTCCATCATGCTATATAGGACAGTACAACCCTTTTGAGAAAACAGTAAGACCGTGAAAAATCCTTTAGAAAATATCTGGCTTAGTTTAAGAACCTCTTTTGAAAATATCCTTTTCCAACAGTCAAGCATATGAATGCGTTATCAAATAGTGCAAGCCCGCACATAAGTTAGCC
>NW_017674591.1:14919-44450 GCF_001879085.1 Nicotiana attenuata
CCCTCAAATGTCCAAGTTTAGAGGGAACTCAAGGTCCCCAAAGCAAGGCTCATAGGAGGGGGGCAGAACATAGAAACTAAGAGTGAGTGTAAGTGTAGAAAGGGCTTTAGGGGAAAGTCAAGACAGGCTGGTGGTCATACCCAGCAATTGGCAGTGCTGGCACACCCCAACCAATGTGAATTTGGAATAAATGCATTTATCTGCTCCGTTATGTTTAAAACTATTTGATAATATAACACTATCAAATTTTTCATGCCATTGTTTTGGAGCTTGTTTTAATCCATACAAGGACTTAACTAATTTACAAACTTTCTTCTCATTTCCAGGAAGCACAAACCCTTCGGGTTGCTCCATATAAACTTCTTCATCAAGATCACCATTTAAGAATGTCGTCTTAACATCCATTTGATGGACATTTAGATTATATATTGATGCCAAAGCAAATAATACTCTTATTGAGGTAATCCTGGCCACAGGAGTATATGTGTCAAAATAATCTACTCTTGCCTTTTGTCTAAATCCATTGGCTACTAGTCTAACTTTAAATGTTTGTAGAGAACCATCAGTATTGTATTTTCTTCTAAAAACCCATTTACACCCAATAGGTTTAGTATTAGAAGGTAAATCTGCCAATAACCATGTACCATTTGATAAAATAGAATCCATTTCATCATTTACAGCTTCTTTCCAGAAAGAAGAATCCCGCGAAGCCATAGCCTCACTATAGGTTTTAGGATCCTCTTCTAATTTAAAATAATTGGTATTTTATTTAATACTTCATCTCTACTTCCTTCTACCAAAAAGACTAGTGCTTGAGAAGAAATAAAATCAGAACCTATATTTTTTTCTTTTCTAACTCTTTGACTTTTTCTTGGTTCTACAGGAGATTCAATTGCCTTTCTTTTATTATTAGAAGAAGAACTAGGTTCTGCACAATTTTCTTGAGTTACTGCATTATCACCAATGAACTTTGTTTCCAAGAACTCAACATCTTTAGATTCAACAATATACTTAGACTCAATGTCCAATAATCTATATGCCTTTGAGTTCTCAGCATATCCTACAAAATATGCTTTTAATTCCTCTAGGTCCTAACTTAGTCCTTTTAGGATCTGGAATTCTATAATAGGCTAAACAGCCCCATACCCTTAAGAAATTTAGGTTAGGCTTTCTTCCTTTCCATAATTCATACGGTGAAACGTTAAATTTCTTTGAAGGATCTCTATTATGCATAAAACAAGCCGTTAACAAAGCTCCCCCCCACAAATTCGTTGGTAACTTTGCATGTAAAAGCATGGCATTAACCATATCTACCAACGTTCTATTTTTTCTTTCAGCAAGATCATTTTGTTGTGGGGTATACGGTGCACTAACTTGGTGAATCAAACCATTTTCTTCACAAAATACAGAAAATTCATTGGAAAGATATTCGCCTCCTCGATCACTATGTAGGATTTTAATCTTCTTTTCCAATTGATTTTCAACTAATGCTTTGTAACTCTTAAACATATCAAATGCTTGATCTTTTGTTTTCATTAAGTAAACATGTGTATATGTAGAATGATCATCTATAAAAGTAATAAAGTATGTACTTCCACCTCTAGTTAAATGACCATACAATTCACATATATCGGAATGCACAAGTTCAAGTAGATTACTTGTTCTTTCATTCTTTAGAAAAGATTTCTTAGTCATCTTAGCTTGTATGCAAATTTCACATTTTTATTTCTTAGTCATCTTAGCTTGTATGCAAATTTCACATTTTTTATCATTACCAACGTTCTATTTTTTCTTTCAGCAAGACCATTTTGTTGTGGGGTATACGGTGCACTAACTTGGTGAATCAAACCATTTTTTTCACAAAATACAGAAAATTCATTGGAAAGATATTCGCCTCCTCGATCACTATGTAGGATTTTAATCTTCTTTTCCAATTGATTTTCAACTAATGCTTTGTAACTCTTAAACATATCAAATGCTTGATCTTTTGTTTTCATTAAATAAACATGTGTATATCTAGAATGATCATCTATAAAAGTAATAAACTATCTATTTCCACCTCTAGCTAAATGACCATTCAATTCACATATATCGGAATGCACAAGTTCAAGTAGATTACTTGTTCTTTCATTCTTTGGAAAAGATTTCTTAGTTATCTTAGCTTGTACGCAAATTTCACATTTTTTATCATTATTCTCAACAGCAGAAATTAATTTATTTTTAGACATAAACTTAACATATCGAAAATTAACATGTGAAAGTCTAGCATGCCATAAATTAATAGATGACTCAATCATATAAGCAGAAACTTCATCTTTATTAATACTTAATTTGAACATGCCCTCACAAGAGTAGCCTTGTCCTACAAATACACCATTCTTAGAGAAAATAATCTTTTCTGCCTCTATAATAGTTTTGAGGCCTTTCTTACTTAATAAACTTGCAGAAATTAAATTCTTCCTAACATCAGGTACATGATGAACATTAATTAAAATCAACTTCTTTCCCGAAGTGAATTGTAGTTCAACTGTTCCTTTTCCAAAGACCTTGGCGGTGTCATGATTTCCCATTAAAATCTTTTCATCACTTGTTGCAACTTCATAATGTTTGAAGAAACTCTTGTCATTGCATACATGAACTGTAGCACCGGAATCATACCACCAATCTGCAGATTTCATAGTTGCTGCCATGTTGCATTCAGTTACCATACTCAGATTCAAGTTGGTAAAAGCAGAAATCATAGCAACAATATCCGAAGAAGAAGCTTGTTGTTGTTCAACATTATTTACCCTCTTCTGTCCAGCATTTTCTTCATTTTTCCGTCTCTTACGAAACCTGCAATCTCTCTTAAAATGACCCATTTTTCCGCAAGTATAACATGGACCTTTCTTAATGTTAGAAGAATTTTCCTTTGGAGCAGCCTCAAACTTTCTCTTCTTTCCAGCCTTGTTTCCAGATTTTCCTGAGTTGTTTGCCTTACTAGACTCAACATAATTCACCTTTGAACTAGTTTTCGCAGCATATTTATTTTCACGTTTTCGTGACTTTTCTTCAATCCGAATATGCTTTGTCAACTGGTCCACATTAAAGTCTTCGGAAGAATGTAATAATTTCTTCCTATAGTCATTCCAAGTGGCTGGTAATTTTGCAAGTATAGCAGCCACTTGAAGAGATTCCGACTTTAAAATCTTTGAGTCTGGATATCAAAACCAGCAACTCATCAACCTGTTCCATGACAGATTTCCCATCTATCATTTGAAATTCAAAAAATTTCATTCCAAGGAATCTGTCCGTTCCTTGCTTCACAGCAGTATATTTCTGTTCCAAGGCTTTCCAGATTTCTTGTGGTGATTTGTGAGGACGGAACAAATCATATAAACGATCAGAAAGTGAGTTTAAAATAAAACCTCTACAGCACCTCATCATCTTCACGTTTTTTTGCGTGCCGCCTTAATTTCGTCAGAGTCTTCAGGAGTAGGTTCTGGCATTGCAGTAAGATCAAAACTCAGCAGATATGCTATTCCCAACTCCGTGAGAAAGAACAACAATTTGTCTTTCCAGCGGGTGAAATTGGAGCCATCAAATCGATCCAGTTTGAACACTTCGAACATCTTGTTGAAACCAGAATCACTACCAGAAGCCTCCATTGCAGTGTTCTTAAATTCCTTAAGATTGTTAGAAAATATAAGAGAATATAGGGACGAAATAATTAGGCTTTGATGGTTTAGTCACTGTACTTAAGGAATTTAAGCCTCCCAATTTCGTTGCTGCAGGGATTATGGCAGAATTCCTCCAGGATTTTACAAAGCCTCTGAAATTCGAGCACCAGCAATTAACTCGAATTTCCACTTGAACAAATTTGGTGAATTGAAGATAGCAGAAAAGAAGAAGATACTTTGTTGCTTTTCTGATGATTTTTGGTTTTGGAGAAGAAAAAGGTATTTATAAACCCTTTAGGTGTCTGTTAGGACTAACAGACTCAACCTTTGCCAATAGGCACCTTTTAATACCAAAAGTCACCTCCTTTCAAACCCTTTAGGTGTCTATTAAGATAAACAGACTTAACCTTTGCCAATAAGCACCTTTTAAAACAAAAGTCACCTCTTTTCAAATACTCCCGTCAAATTACTAACTAATATAATATCAAATACTCTCCATCTTAGACCTTCCAGATTGATACGTCTTATACCAGCAAGAGCTTTCTGCAACATCATAAAAACAACTGTTAACGGTCATGAAGTACAGGCAGAAGAAAAAAATATCTTAAGCAGCACAATGTGACCAAATAAAAATTAAATCATGACATCAGGTGAAACCTTTTGAACTATCAACTGTGGAACATTTTAACAGAGCATATGAGTAATGGGCCTAAACATCCAACCTCTATGTTATCCCAAAGATGATTTTCGCTGCCTAATATTGATTGCTTGTGGACAAGACTATTGTGAAAGTATGCCTACTACTCTTTTCAACAAACAACAACAACCACGCCTCAGTACCAAAACAAGTCGGCCTACTATTCTTTTTTAACTATTAGAAATTCTCAGCTCGGCTTCCTTGAGGTAGATTTCAGGAGCTTGACAAATTTATCAACCAAAAAAAGAAATTAAGAGCTTCACAAAGTTCAGAAAATACAGCGGATTAAATCTCAAAACGGCAATTCACTAACAGACCTTCCTAACCCTTTTTTGCAAGGTGGCAAAAGGAATGTTAACTTTCAGGCATATTACGAGAACACTTTCCATAATGTCAGTAATTAATTTGTTCAAGCCTACGCGGGATATCAGCCTGAACAAAGTTATCCTTGGCATGGTGTCCTTAACTGGCCAAATACTTAGAGCACTTATTTCATTCCCACAAAGTTTGTTAAGTATATACTAATCTGGCTTCCACATCATCAATGTTGTACAGGAGATATATGCTTAGTGACTCAAAATCTGTTCCAAAGTTTAAAAGCATGTGAACTTAGTTCAAGCTAAGGTCTTGATTTCAATCTGTCTTTTATTAGATAGAGTTTGTCTTAAGGGTATGCTTCTTATTTTCACGAGCACTTAGTTTCTTATTCTTGAGGGAATAAACTTAATATCATATAGAAACATGCCCAGAAGTAGAGCAATTTAAGTAACTTCATATAAATTTGAGGTTTTAGATTCTACATTTATATCAAAGGTGAAACTTTTGGTATTATATGTAAGAACTAAGAAGTAACCACTCGAGAATAAAGACAGTAGACGGCTTACCAGAATGGAGTGGTAGCATAGTCAAGGAGTAAATCTCAAAATATTGTGAAGACTGCATAAATACTAAAAATGTTGGTTTCCAACCCCCCAAAAACCTTCTCTTTTTCGCTTTTCTTTAGTTATCAGTAGATCGCATCTAGAAACAGCTTCAACCATAAGGAAAGGGAAAAATGAAGATAATGTAAAAGCAATAGAAGAAGCAAGTGAAAAATGAGCTTGCCTTAATATTGCCACTAAAAGGCTGTCCCACGGCTGCCATTTCCACTCCCAAGACTCAGTTATTCTTCCCACACTACAGAATAAACCACTTTCACATTGTCAAAAAAAAAAAAAAACTTCCCACACTACAAAATAAACCACTTTCACATTGTCACAAAAAAAAAAAAAAAGATTAACTGAAAATAGACATTTCACAGATTTTCATCTAATGAATTCTTGAATTAAGAAAATAAAACGAAAGGAAAAAGAAGGGCTAAACTTCATAAGGATCAGAAGTTCATACTCTGCAATATAATCCCAGAATCCAAAAAAAAAATTCCTTTAAACAAGTAAAAGAAAAGGTCCAAAAAACACAATTTTTACATAAAACACCTTCACATTGTTAATAAAATTAACTGAAAATAGACATTTCGCAGCTTTTCGTATCTGAATGCTTGAATTTAAAAAAGAAAATAACAAAATAGAAAATGAAGTTTTACGAAGACAATTTGAAAAAAAAAAGGTTTTACTATAGAAGGATCACCGGTTCATACTCTTCTATGGAAATACAATTTCTACAACAAACAAATGAAAATGGAGGAAAATATAGTATCTGGAGAAAGAGCTTCGCTGAGAGAGACTGAGGCCTCGTTTGTTTTTTTTAAGATTAAGACGTCTGAATCTGAATGCGCGTCTGAATATTAAGATGTGGTATGTATATCCAATTGTTAAACTATTTGAACTATAAATGAAAATTATATATAATAACAACAATTGTAGTAATGAAATGTAACCAAAAAAATATTTTGAACGTAAAGTATTTTTTTTTGAGAAAAAAAATACTTTACGTTTAAAATATTTTTTTGGTTACGTTCAAAAAAATACTTTAAAGTATTCATACAAGATATATGACTTTTAGCTTCATTTAGTAATATTATTATTTATATTATCAAGTGTTAATTCAAATTAGTAAGATGTTAGCCATATGTTTGCAATGCATTACCTTGGATCTTGATGTAAAAAACTTTATTTGCTAATACAAAGATTTGAGCAGTTTAATTCGAAGTTCTAGAATATTTCTTATGTTAAAAAGTAAATATTCTTTGTTTTTTTAAAACCTTTTTTACACGGATTTTATACTTTTTTCTACAAAGTTCAGAATTGTCTAAGTCAAAATATTATTACGTATTTTACAGCACTTTTTGGGGCCTCAAAATTTTTGGGGCCTAAAGCGAAGGCTTTACTAGCCTCACCCTTGAGCCACCCATGAAGATAAGTTGTATATTTCTAAGCAAATAATTAGTTTGAAGATTGCAAAGATGTATTAAATGGTATGATCTTAAACAGAAAATAGGAAAAAAATTGAGGAAGTAAAGAAGCTATTTTTTGAATAAACAAAAGAAAGCATGGTTCAATTATAAAACATGTAACATATGACGAATAATTCAAGAGCAATAGCACATAAATATTCAGAAAGCACTGAAATATAAATCTTACTTATGTATACATTATCCGAATTCTAGCCAAATATGAAACTATAGCAGCTCTAATTTCAACAACACAGAACTTCATTATCCGAATTCTAGCCATAGCAAAGTTTCTTAATTTTGGACGAGCTTCATAAACACCAATTACGGTTTATATTTCAAATAGAGAAATTGAATTCAGTCACTAATATGCAATTCTTGAAGAAAACAAAAGAAGGTTCAAAGGGACTATGTGAATCTGCAAAAGAGAAAAAAACATTGCTAACAATTTAGAACACGTCCCAATTAAGATTTACGACACGTCCCAATTAAGATTTACGATTTAGAGAATCGGGATGTCAACAAAATCAAGAAAAATTAAAGAAAATTCAGAGATTCAATCAAAATAGAATATTCAAAAGTGAGAACAAGACACAAATAAGAGGCAAGCAAAACCTTCTAGTTTAGCCCCTTCTATATCGTATTTTAAAAGGGGTTTTTTAAACCCTAAATCTTCAAAATCTTACCCAAAAAAACGATTACGGCGGCTTCTTGATCCTTGAAGAGAGAGACGTGTGAAGGATGAAATTGTTTGGTTTGTTACCAATAAGCTGATTATCGAACTATGAAATCAGAGAAGAAGCAGAGAAATGATGATAAGGAAAGAGGAAGAATGAGAAGAAAGAAGAAGAATAGAGAGAGCAGAGAGTTCGGGATTTCAGAACTTTTCCTTAATACTTCAATAATGTTCTTCTCTTCATACAATTCTTCTATTTATATCTATCTAAACAAGGAATTCAAATGACATGTGATAGAAAATGCTGAAATTACACTAACTACTTCTTAACTACTTTTTTCGCCTTCGTATTTTTGAATTTTGGCACTCTTCTTAACTAACTCGTCCACATGGCAATCCTAGCTGGCATCTGAGTTGGCGTGGGCTGCATTATGTGTATCAATACCCTCCCCATAAGCAACACCCTTGTCCTCAGGGTGAAATGAGAAAATCTGGTGCTAAGGCAGAAGCCAGCTCCAAGTGGCATGAGCTGCCTCCAAATCAGTCCATTTGATCAAGCACTGAGCAACAGCCTTATTCCCTTTTCTTATGAGGGCCGAGCCAGTACAACTTCAGGGTATGGACATAAGGGACTAGCTAGATCCAATTATCGGAGGATGAACAATAGTGGAGGGAAGGAATAACAGAATTTGAGCTGAGAGATATGGATAGGATGAAGTTGAACTTCAGGAGGAAAAAGGAGTTTGTAAGCAACTGCTCCTATTTTTTCAATGATAGGGAAGGCCGAAAATACTTAGAAGTTAATTGTGGATAGGGGAGAGAGAAAGAGTGGACTGGCGATAGGGCTGGAGTTTAACAAACACCCAATCACCAACCTGAAAGGTACGATCAGATCAGTGACTATTGGCTTGTGACTGCATACGTTGCTGAGCCCTGGCCAAATGGAATTTGGCTAGTTGAAGTTTAAACTCCCTGACCAATAGAGTATCCTCAACAGCCTCAAGAGGGGAGTCACCAGGAAGGCAAGGTAGATGTATAGGAGGAGGTAACCATAAAGAAGCTCAAAAGGAGTCGTTTTGATAGCAGAATGAGGGCTGGAATTGTACCACCATTCAGCTAAGGATAAGAAGGAACACCAATCAGCAGGAGAGTCAGTGCAGAAACATCTCAAGTAGGTCTCCAAACACCTATTGAGTACCTCACTCTGGCCATCGGTTTGAGGATGATAGGCTGTTGAAGTTTGGATGGCAACACCCTGAATAGTTAGAAACTCCTTCCAAAAAGAACTGATGAATATAGGATCTCTGTCACTAGTGATAGAGGCTGGGAAACCATGAAGTTTAAATATGGAGTCCATAAACACAGAAGCAAGAGACTAAGCAGTATAAGGGTGGGCAAGAGCAATAAAGTGACCATACTTAGTGAGTCTGTCAATGACTACCCAAATAACAGTCTTACCATTAGATTTAGGCAAGCCCTCAATGAAATCCATGTTAATATCAGTCCAAGGGGTGGCAGGAATAGGAAGAGGTTGTAAGAGTCCAGGATAAGCAGAGGTGTCATACTTGTTTCTTTGACAAATATCACAACTGTGAATGAAATCCAGAATATTCTTTCTTATGCCCTTCCAATAGAAATAAGCTAGCACCTTCCTGTAGTGGCATCAATGCCATAATGACCCCCAGTAGGGGTAGAATGCCATAGAGTTAAAATTTGCTTCCTTAAAGTGGCATCATTTCCCACAACAATTTTCCCTTTCCTTCTTAACTGATCATTGATCCAAGTGAAATGCTTTTGAGGCTGTGTAATAAGGGAAGCAATAAGAGCCTTAAGCTCAGGATCACTGAACCAACTATCTGAAATGGATTTCCATAAATCAGTCTGCACAGAAGAAACCTGTAGGGACATCAACTCAGCACCATCAACCCTAGAGAGAGAGTCTGCAGCAGTGTTCTCCTTCCCTTTCTTGTATTGAATCTTAAAGTCAAAGGGAAGTAATTTAGCTAGCCATCTAAGCTGTGAGTCAGTGTGTAGCTTCTGCTCTAATAGGTACTTCAAAGCCTTTTGATCAGTCCGTACAATAAAATGCTGGCCAAGCAAATAATGAGACCATTTAGTGACAGCAAAAACAAGGGCAAGAAGTTCCCTTTCATAAACAGACATGGCCATATGTCTGGGGGCTAACCCTTTGCTAATAAAAGCTATATGGTGATCCAACTGCATCAGAACAGCACCAATGCCAGTACCACTGGCATCAGTTTCTACCACAAAAGGAAGAGAATAGTCTGGCAAGGCTAGTACATGAGCAGAAATAAGTGCCCTCTTGAGAGCATCAAAGGCTTGAGTAGCAGCTGAGGTCCACTTAAAACCATCCTTTTTTAAAAGCTCAGTCAAAGGTCTACTAATAAGACCATATCCCTTAATAAATTTCCTGTAGTATCCTGCAAGCCCAAGGAACCCTCTGAGTTGTTTGCAGTAGAAGGAATAGGCTAATTGTGGACAACACTGATTTTCTTTGGATCACTAGAAACACCATCACTAGAATAAAATGCCCCAGATACTCCACCTTGGAGACCCCAAAAAACACTTAGAGTGTTTAGCTAGAAGGTTGTTAGACACCATAATATCAAAGACCTGCTGCAAATGAGAAGCATGGTCTGACAGAGTTTTGCTATATATTAAGATGTCATCAAAGAATACCAGGACAAATTTCCTCAAAAATGGTTGAAATAGATGGTTCATAAGACATTGGAAGGTAGAAGGAGCATTGGTTAAGCCAAAAGGCATAACCAAGTACTCATAATGACCTAGGTGAGTTTTGAAAGCTGTCTTAGCGATGTCATCTGGAACCATTCTGATCTGGAGATAACCAGACCTAAGATCAATCTTAGAGAATATAACAGCTTCTGTTAATTCATCCAACAGATCATCTATAATAGGAATAGGGAACTTATCCTTGACAGTGCATTGATTTAGTTCCCGGTAGTCCACACACAACCTCCATGTACTATCCTTCATTCCCACTAGTACCACAGGAGATGCAAAAGGACTATTGCTATGCTGAATCACTCCCTGGTGTAGCATATCTTGAATCAACTTTTCAATGATATCCTTCTTTAAAGAGGAGTACCTGTAAGGTCTAATGTTGATAGGTTTAGTCCCAGGCTGCAAGGGGATGCTGTGATCAAAGGTACCTCTCTGTGGAGGTAATGTAGTAGGCTCTGCAAATACCTGCTGATTCTGTTGGAGGATGTGTTCAATAACAACAGGAACATGAATGCCTTTAGAAAGCTGCAATGCATTAAGATGATTCCCTGAAGAAAGCCCAGGTTCAGTTACCAAAACCTGCAGCATAAAGAGTTGCACCTGGTCCCTCTTCTTTTTGTTGATGGCTCTAGTGCTAGATAACTTGCATTCCTCGGAAGCACCCCTCAATAAATGGAATTTTCCTTGGTAAGTGAAAGACATAGTTAGATCAGTATAGTCCATAGTGACAGGCCCCAATGTTTTCATCCATAAAGCTCCCAAAACTAGATCATATCTCCCCACTTGAAATACTATCAAATCAGAAGTATAAGAGGTGCCCTGTAACATCCATTGGAAATCCCTTACTACTCCAGATGTGGCCTCCATTGAATTGTTGCCAAGGCTAACATAACCAACCTTAGTTGGAACAATACAGCAACCTAACCTTTTAGCAGATTCACAATCTATAAAATTGTGAGTACTACCTCCATCTAACAAAATTTGCAATGGTCTCCTATTATTGTATCCAGTCACATGAATAGTTTGTGCCCCTTGAATACCACTCAAGGCACACAAGGAAATCATAGGGGGATCTCCCTCAGTCACAGACCAATCCTCAGTAGTAGTTTCACCTTCTGTTTTTTGCACTATATCATCTGAACAGTCCTCCTCTCCATATTCCAAATCCAGCACAAACAATTGTTTAGGGAGATTACACTTATGACCAGGAGTGTATTTTTCATCACAAAAGTAGCACAAGCCTTGTGCTCTCTTGGCCTGCATTTCAGCAGGTGAAATGGTCCTCCTAGTTCTGGAAACAGCTGGTGCTCGAGGAACAGGTAAAGCTAGTTTTTGACTAGGCACAACAGTAGCAGAAGACATCTTAGACTGCACAGGTTCATAACTAGGTTTCCTTAAAGTAAAAGAGGACTGGCCTCCAGAGTTGGACCTCTGAGCTCTAGCATTAGCAGCTAATGTTGCTTCTGCAAGTCTAGCTAATCTATATGCTTTAGATAAAGTTTGAGGCTCATGCATTTTTACTGGATTGACCAATTCCTCCTTACGGTCTCCTAAAAAACAAGATATAACTTGACTAACAGATAAATCACATTGGGCCAACAATCTAGCAAAAGTAAATTGAAATTCTCTCACGGATCCAGTCTGCCTTAATTGTTTCAGCTCCAACATTGGATCTGAAAACTCCTCACTGAAAGTTTCAATCAAAGCAGCTAGGTATTCTTCCCAATCAGGTAAATCAAGTGAATCACAACATTTCATGTAAGATTGATGCCACTCCAGGGCTTCATCATCCAAATTCATTGCCACTAAGCTCACTCTCTGATTAAGAGGAGTCTTATCAACAAAATAGTATTGCTCGATCCTATATAACTAGGTTTTCAGATTTTCACCATTTAAACGCGGAAACAACAGATTATGATTCCGATTAGAATTAGCACAGTAAGGATTGGGACCTAGAATGCCCTGTCCTGATTGAATTCCTTTATCTCTATTATTCGATGTAGATGCATTATCCTTCGACTGTTGATTCATATGCCAACCTTCAAACGAGCTTTTGAGAGAACTTACCATCTGAAGCAACTCTGTATGTCTCCTATCTATGTCATCACGCAGCTCCTGTTGTTTCTGAGCCATTTCTTCTCTAAGATCTAGCTGTTGAGCAGCTAGATCTTCGTATTGCTCCTGCAAATCTGCTGGTTGTGTACTAGTCACTACATCAACAGCTCTTCGAGGTCCCATGGTCTACGAGCTCTGATACCAATTAGCTGGTATCGAATTATGAAATCAGAGAAGAAGCAGAGAAATGACGACAAGGAAGGAGGAAGAATGTGAAGAAAAAGAAGAATAGAGAGAGAAGAGAGTTGGGATTTCAGAACTTTTCCTTAATACTTCAATAATGTTCTTCCTTCATACAATTCTTCTATTTATATCTATCTAGACAAGGAATTCAAACGACATGTAATAGAAAATGCTGAAATTACACTAACTACTTCTTAACTACTTTTCCCGCCCTTTCGTATTTTTTGAATTTTGGCACTCTTCTTAACTAACTCGTCCACATGGCAATCCTAGCTGGCATCTGAGTTGGCGTGTGCTGCATTATGTGTATCAATTTACTCCTATCTAGCTTGTGTTTTGTTGTTAGAAGAATTAAAAAGAAAGGGTATATGAACTGAAACTCTAAAAATCAACTGATCTGAAGTCTTAATTTCACCTCCAATGATCCATAACATTGAGTAAAGTGTCATTGTTAAGGAAATCATTGAAGCTTGAGTTGATAGGAAATTAGGCAAGTTGTCTTTCGCTCAAACTTATTACAGAACCAATCTTCTGCTCGCCAAAGGCAGGAGGAATGATTACCGGCACAGTTGGTGTTTAAATAAATTGATAAATACACAATGTATGTTCTTAACATATACTTATGTTATTTAAGAGTTTATAGAAAAAGATAAATTTTTGGAACTTGTGACTTTAAACACGTGAGAGTATTTGTGTGATTAAATTTTTTTTTTAAATTTACAATTTTAAATATGTCATAATATTTAATTATTTGTAAAAACTTCTCATTAGCAAAATATAAAAGTTAAAATTGAATTTTCATATAAAGTTCATCATATTTCAAAAACTAATATTCACATAAACTGAAATAGTAGAGTAATTAATCTAATATTTGTGTAAACCGCATGTATAAAAATTTATTCAGTAGAACGAGAACCAAAATAATGAGTACTCCCTCTGTTCCAGTTTATATAAACCTCATTCTCTTTTTGGTTTGTTCCAAAAAGAATAACCCCTTTTTAAATTTAGTAATAATTTAGCTTAAACTTATAATTCTATTCTTAATGAAACGTTTTTATAACCACACAAATAATCTGGACTCCTTTTTCACTTGTTTAGGATCACAAATTCTAAAAATCTTCATTTTTTTTTAAATTCCGTGTCCAGCCAAATAGATTCTCATGAATTGAAACAAAGGGAGTATGATTTAGTGGGAGCAGCTATTTGCGGTTAATAGTTTTTGACGGTGGGAGCCGCGTCCAACGCGTTAACACGAGTCCCAAGTCCCAACCCGCCCTTGTTTCAAATCCTTGTAAACTGTAGTTCGCACTTTTTGACACAAGGCTGCTTTTGCCGTTTAAGTTTGCCCTCTGTTTTTTTAATTTTTTTTTTATTGGAAACAATAATTCATAGCTGAATGATATGGTTTTGAAGTAAAATATGCCAAAATCGTAACGTAGAACTAATAGTACAAATAATAAAATACAAAGTATATTCATGCAATAAAAGGTGGATCCAAGATTTAAATATAATTAGTTTAAATTCGCAATTCTATCCGTCTAATTTAGTGGTTTTAAAATATGCATGCAAGAATTATAATATATATAGAGTATAGTGTAGACATAGTGTATAATTCAAAATAATATTTTCATTCTGTATGCAAAAATAGAAAAGGAAAAAAACAATATTAATAATATTGAATTTATACGAAATTAGTCTTTTTTACTCATAATCAAACGTCACCTAAGGGTTTACCCCTTTCTTTGTTCTTTAGCCTGACTCTCTCTTCAACAGAATGACACAATTCTGTGTTTAAAATAGATCTTATATTCTACTTTGACTTGCATCACTAATGACTTCTATAAATAGCTAAATCAAGCAGTCTACTTAGTCTGAATATGTCAATTATATTACAATTGATTAATGCAGGCAAGTATGTGAAGAAAAGGTAAAAATTTACGGAGACGTTTGTTTCAAAGTTGGCAACAATACTATTTCCTTTTTCATTTTTGAGATTTTATGAAAGCTTTTAAAAACTGAGTTTGAAAACTTAAACCAATCATCACCTCATTTGGACACTTAACTGGCTTCTTTCTAAAAACATGTTACATTTGTATCCAAAACCTAGTGTTTAATTCACCAATTTAGATGTAAAACGAAAAAAAGGATAAATACGCTATTGATTCTTAAAATAATCAATATAGAATTATGAGGCAATTGAAAAAAGCCAGTAGGGAGACACAACGTGTTAGATCCTACCTCTAATCCTACGTTCATCTTTTGCTCCCACGTGGGACTGGTGGGCCGTGAGGCCCACTTATCTATTTTCTGTGGGCCCAATGATTTCTGTGGTAACATTTCTTCTTTTGAGGTAAATCCGATCTATCCAGTTTTTGGTTTTCCGTGTGGGACCAATTTTCTTTTCTAGGTACCGCCATCGTTTTTGTAGCCTAAGGTCCCCTACCAAAAACCTTTTTACATCTAGGTCCACTGATACACTCCTCCTCCTCCTCCTCCTTCTTCTTCCTTTTTTTTTTTCTCAAAAAAATTACAAATTTTTTAGTATAATCTGTCTCTTTGTCAAAATGAGTCTTAAATGTTTCTTTTTGAAATTTTATTAACTATTTCTTATTTTGATATGAAGCCATCAAATGTATGTTTAATTATCTGTCTATATTTAACGTGCAATTTTGTTTCAAGTTATCTTGAAATGTTTGATAAAGCGTTTGCAAATAGTAATATCCTAGAACTTCATATAATTTTCACGGAGAAGGGTCAAAAATGTCCCTGAACTATTGAAAATGATTTAAAAATACTCTTCATTTACTTATTGGACTAAAAATACCCATTAATTTACCTTTTTGGTTTACTCATACCCTTTGACCATTAGGTCAATACTGAATTTTAAAAATAATTAATTAAAATCCACGTAGCAACTTCTTATTCGTCGAAATTAAAACATCTAAGCTATTAGAAAGACCCACCCAGATCTACCCTTTTTCGAACTAACCCGCCCCAACAATAACCTGACCCGAATAAAAGTTCAAAATAAAGACGCCCTGCGTGGCAACATTACCAGTTTGTTTCTTAAACGGCGCGGTGCTAGTAAAGAGCTTATATGAGTAAGTTCCCAAGTAGGTGCTTCCGGATATTCCGCATTTCCAATCATTGAGGAACTGGATCTTAACCTTTTTTGGAACACTTGGAGAAAAATATCAATCTTCTCGGAGCTCACTTGATGTAGCGACGAGTTGGTAGTGATATACTTTGTAGATTTTGGAATCATATAACTTTCTATTCCACGGTTTTGGAAGATTTTAGGGCCTCTTTTTTTTAGTTGAATTTTTTGTTTGGGTCGGGTTAATATTTGAAGCGGGTTAGTACGAAAAACTAGTAGATATGGGTAAGTCTTTCTAATTAGATGTTTTAATTTTGGCCAATAAGAAGTTGCCACGTGTAATTTAAATAATTATTATTTTAATTCAGCATTGACCTAACGGTCAAAGGGCATAAACAAATTAAAAAGATGGATGGAGAGGTATTTTTAGCCCAATAGATAAATAGAGGATATTTTTAAACTTTTCCAATAGTTTGGGGGCGTTTTTGACCCTTTTCCGTAATTTTTAAACCTCTCAGAAATTCAAGTCTGATTAACGCCTCATAAATGTTGTGCAACTCTCTATAGTTTCTTTGATTAATACTCTATTAAGGGTAAGAAACGCTTTTCCCTTTAGCCTTAAACACCGTATATTTAAATTAGTCAAAATTTCAATACAAGTAACATATGTGAAATAAAAAGAACGTTCAATTTCTACTATTGTCGATATTGAGAAACAAGTTAAACTAATTTCAAGCACTTTAAATTTATTCACATAAAATGGAACAAATGAGTAGTTGATTAATAATTCCCAATATGATGTTGGTTTAATGACCGATGTTAAGACCTCAAAAGGGGCATGATGTACAAATAGTACATTCAGGTCAATTGTTTTTGTGGCTATTTATAAATTTATTTTTAATTTTATGATCCTATCTTTTTTTTTACATAAGAGAAATTCACTTTTACACGTAAAAGATATAAAAAAATCATTTTTTTAATTTTAAAACTATAAAAAGGCATGATGCACAAATAACATTTCTTCAAAACTAGAATATAATGCATTCAAATCTGTCTTGTGTATGCATACTTATATAGCAATACCATCAGACTTCTCATTAAGTCATTTAAATATTAGAGGTATTTTACACAAGTATTTGACCAGAATAACTATTTAAATTATTTAGCTGATATACATAAATTATATATTAATTATATGCAGTTGTACACATATTATATATATCTGTTATTTTTAGTCGATTTTGTGAACGATAATATTAAATTTTTTTTTTTTTTTGTGTGTGGATATACTCATGGGATTTTTACCTAGAGTATACCCTCAAGGTTTTAAAAATAACAAGGAAATCCAAAAGGCTAAAGTAAAATAAAGAAAGAAATAGGATAAAGAAGAGATCCAAAGGCTAAGATTAAGATCAAGAGATTAAAGACAAAGCCAACTTAATTTAGAAGGTTAAGATTATATCAAAAGTGTGAACACTCAAATTTGAGAGGGCGCAAGCAATGACGTCAGGCAGTGGGGAATCTTTGCGCTAACATGATGTAAGATAATTAGATAATATATGACTTGAAATTCAAAACATATTAGTCCCGTTAATTCGAATAAAGGTCTAGTAGCAATCACAATCATCTTATCGCTCATTAGTGGTATAAAATAGTTACTCTCACGCAATTTTTACACCAAAACCAAATTATATAATCTTAAAAAATTTACATTAAAATGATGATATATATATTATTATGTAGATATTTTAACCATTTCATTTTTTGTGACACTAGTTTCTTTTGAGTCTTTTAAGAAAAGAATGTTTATATTTTTAATTTTATTTTTGAAGCAATTTAACTTTCAACATTTTTACCATTAACATCATGCTTTATAATCACAAAAATTTTGTAAAAATTGCATGGGGCGTCCTATTTGGTCGCCCCCATTTAACCTATACCCATATTTTTAAAATTATTTAACATATACCTTAATTTTGACAACTTCAGATCCTGCGACCTATGCGCTCCTTTCTTCCTCCTCTTCTTTTTCTAGTTTTAACAGCATCGCAGAATCGGAGATGAAACCGTCGCCGTCGGCCATAAATTCAGATCAACATTCTCAGTAGAGGATAAGTTCAAGTCTAAGCAAAGAATCCTCTTGCTGCTATTTGACTTCTTCAACACCGGTATAATTCTCTTTCCGACGACCGAAATAATCGTCTTTCCGGCTGCTGTCGACATTTTATTAATTTTATCACGGTGCAGACATAAAGAAAACTCCATACCACATATATGTAGAACATCAACTGAAGTTTGGGAATATTAACATAATCAACATCAACTGAAGTTTCACAAGCTTTGGAGAAACAATATTAACAGAGTCAACATCAACACAAAATCTTAACTCCAAAGTCTCAAGCATTGGCAAAATAAGATCGTTTTCGTCTGATTCTACATGACCGTTAAGTTCAGAATATTCCAACTGAAGACTAACAAGTTTGGGAAATTAAAGTTTATTGCACTAAAACTAAAGAACTTCAGACTAATTTGTCTGAAATTTGCTCTACTAACTGAAGAACTTCAGACTAATTTGTCTGAAGTTTGGAAGTTTGCACTATGAGTTGAAGAATTTCATACTAATTTTTCTGAATTTTGCACTATAAACTGAAGAGCTTCAGACTAATTTGTTTGAAGTTTGCACTACGAACTGAAGTTTTTTGATTGCTTTTGCAAGTCATGCCAAACTTCAGATGAAAATATCTGAAGTTTTACTTTGATAAGGTCACACTTCAGGCAAAAAATTCTGAAGTTCAAACTTCAGACATAAATTCTTGCTACTTCAAGCCCCGTATGTCTGAAGTTACCCGAAAAATAGGTATACTTGCAATTTAATTTTGCAAAGGTATAAGTTAAATTGTGACCCAAAAAATGGGTATAAATGCAAATCCCCCAAAATTTCTTAATATGCTTAAAACCTCATAAATAGGAGAAGTTTTCATTTCTTGAGCAATTTGCCCAGTTAAGCCAGTCACATAAGTGAAACAACAAGATTATGATTAAGTAAGTAAATCTTGCAGTTAAAAGTTTTATAAAACCGCAAATGCAAATTAATTTATAAAAAGCTGGATGTATGATTGATTTTGATGGCTTTGATGCGTATAGTGAAAGCTCCTTATTTGTATTCCCATTTCCCGGACTGTCTTGCTCCCCAAGTTTAGACCTTGGCTAGTCTTTGGTCCCACTTTTGGCTCCATTTTATCAGCCTACTTTATTTAGTTTCTTAATTTTTATAAATAAGGAATATAATTTAAAGGAATTAGAGATACAATTATCATTGTGATTACAACCATATTTTTGACAGTATCAATTATATTCATTTTTTTTCTTTCTGCTAATTCTATCCAGTGCACTTTTGTAAAATTTATTGGACGTAAATTAGTTTGTTTTTGTGCCCGGCGAACGACCTCAACTCAAAGGAATAAATTTTTATTTGAAGAATAAATAGTACATCTAAAACTATTTACCAAAATTTTAACAAATCAATTATCATAAAAAGAACTTGATTTCTATATGATACAAACTAAAAAATACATCTAATGCATAGTGTAGTGAGATTATAAAATTCGGGAACAGCCATTACATCAACGTGGAATATGATATTAGACTTCCAGTGAGCCATTAATTGACTTGACAATTATTAAATAAAGAAAAAGAAAAGAAGTAAATATCAGAAGACCGCCAAATATCTTTTAATTTCTCCAAAAATTCCAAATTCCATCGAGCTGTCTCCTCTATTCCTCAACCGCAAAAAAACTTATCTATTAATACAACGTTGCCTCGTCAGTGACACATGACAACAACATTGAGACGTGTTTAACTTGACTAAGATCAAAATTGATATATCAGTCAAGGGGTTTACGTATGTTTTTGTAGATATATATATCGCTTATAAAATATGCGACCTGCTTATTTTTAACATAACATGAAGTTGGATCAAATCAATAGTTTGTCACCAATTCAACCACGAACCATCAATTAGTTTTAATAAATCAAATGGTAGGGGCCATATAACCTTTCAAGAAACAAAGACACTAAAGTGGGCCCTCAAGTTCCTTTAATGCATACCAGCCCCAACCCAAACATAGGTCCACTTATTCTTGGCCCGCAAAAAATTTCTTATTTTATATTTTTGGTATTCCCGTTTGGACCAACCCAAATAGGGCAAATCCGTTAAAATAGCACGGGTTAGCCAGTTTTCGGACTGGTCATTCAAAAATAGCCAGCGTTTATAAAGTCATTAAAAAATAGCCACTATTTTGCTGCAATAGTGACCGATCCAGCATAATATACTCGAGATCAGTGCACATATGTATGAACTTCCAGCATATTATGCTGGAATTCCAACACGCGGAAAGTTCCAGCATAATATACTGGAGATTGGAGCACCTGTGAAGAACTTCCAACATATTATACTGGAACTCCAGTATATTATGCTGGAGTTCCAGTATACTTATGCTGGAACTCCATTATAATATGTTGGAGTTCAAGTATACTTATGATGCTGGAACTCCATTATAATATATTGGAGATCCAATATACTTATGCTGATCTCCAGTATATTATGGTGGAGTATTTTCCGGATTTTGAATAATGTTTGCGTCCAGATTTATCTTTATATGAAAAGTGGCTAAATTTCGATTACTTTTGAAACTGTGGCTATTTTTGAATGACTACTTGTAAATCTGGCTATTTTTTAATTTCTCCCGGCAAATCCTGCATCTATTTAATTGTTAAATAATTACATTATTTTCTAAAGGAAAAAATAATGAAAAACATAATTCTATACTAGGAAGCTTCCAGTGACTTGTCAAAAGAGAATGTATTGAAAAATCTCCGTCGTATGCAATAAATTTCGAAAAAGACTAGGGTTTGACCATACATTTCTTTTTGTTTTTGAATGGGATTACGGACTATAACGTGATATTTCCATGGGAAAATAATAATGTTATTGTATCAAATTATTGTTAGATCTCTTGAAATTTACTGACTGATCTGATAGTAATACACACAGAATTATCCTCCTAATTCGAAAATGTTTCTTATTAATTTTTATTTTTATTTTCGGGGCTCGAGTTCGAGACCTCTAATTAAAGACGAAGGAATTTATCCATTTCACCAAAACTAATGACGGTGGTGGCTCTTATTCACTTGTGAATCATCTTAATAGCCTGTTTGGTCAAGCTTTTTTTTTTTTTTTCCGGCCAAAAGCACTTTCGGCCAAAAATTAAGGTGTTTGGCCAAGCTTTTGGAAGGAAAAAAAGTAATTTTGAGGAGAAGCAGAAGCAGTTTTTGAGAAGCACAAAAAAATAAATTCTCTCCAAAAGCACTTTTGAGAACAATACACTTAGAAACAATTTTCAAAAGCTTGGCCAAACACTAATTACTACTCAAAAGTACTTTTCAAATTAATTAGCCAAACACAAACTGCTTCTCACCAAAAACACTTTTTAAAAAAGTACTTTTCACTAGTTATAGCTAGCGTTTGGCCATATATCCCAAATTTATTTTGAAAAATCTGATTTGGGTGAAGTTTGGTTTGAAGATGAAAATGTGTTTGGACGTACGTTTTCAAAACATATTTTCCAACTTTATTTTGGAAAAATATGTATATAATTCCCAAGTTTTGGAATTTTGGCCCAATAGCTGATTTTGGGATTTGAAATTTGGGATTTGGGATTTGGCCAAACATGAGTTTTGAAAATAAATCCCAAATTTATTTCGGCAAAACTCATGGCCAAACGGGGCCATAGTTTCTCTAGATTTATTATGAAAATAGTATAATAAGGAAGGTAGCTATCATACATGAAATATGAGGAGGTACATATCAAAAGCTTAAAATTCGCAATGGTTTTTTTATTATATTTTATTATTATAAATAAATAATTACCATAATAATAAACATAAAGATTCATCGAATAACTTCTAGTACCAGTTAACTAGATCTTCAAAGGAGATTATTAAACCAGCAAAAAAAGGTCGTCATTTTTAAATGCCTTTTGTTATGCCCGTGATTTTATTTCAAGATTCTGCATATACATCGTTGAATATACGTTTTCGGCCCACCATATTCGATCTGACGTTCGTTTGTCTCCCTTATACGAAACATTATTTAATTTTGTGTATTTCGCATAAAAATACTTCGAATCTTCTCGAAATATATAATTTTTTTAAAAGTGCAAGTGAAAAGAAAACGTCAACTAATTAAAAAATAATTTTCAAATATATTATTGTTGTTAATGTCTGAACTGAGATTTCATATAGATACCTTTTGTTTTCTATTTTCGCTTTTAAAAGCTAAGCGTGCAAAAATATTAAATTCTTCTAAAACATCTTTATATCAATTAGTGCTCTACTTTAAACTTTTTGCTTCGGGATCGGAGAGACTCTAAATTAATAGAGTATTAAACATCTTTATATCAATTAGTGATCCTTCTAACATGATCTTTTTACTTTCAATTCAATGAGAACACAAACGCAAATCTCATCACTAATTTTTGTTTATATTCAGATACTTTTTTTTCTCGAATTCTTGTTATGCATCTACTTCTTTTTACCTATATATTTTTCTCCGTGTATACATCGGCTTGTAAATATTTACCTATTCTAACATGTTATTTACTTTATCTTTTAGATTCTCAAATTAAATTTACTATAGGTAAAATTGTTTGTTGCTGCAGACCGCTTTAACTTAATAGTATAAATAATTGACTCTATCATTATGCATAGGTTAAACTTTTTTTTCTCGGTGCCCAAAAAATAACCTAAAAGGAAAAAAGAAGGATTCTAAAAACAAAAGAAAAAGAGTGTTGGATAAAAAGAAACAAATTTGATTGCTCTAGTATCCGTTTGTCTCAAGAAAAGCATAAAGTGTTGAAGAAATGTCCGATCCCAAGAAATTTCGATCTCACTTTTTATCCCCAACTTTTAACTTTTAAATATATGATGTAGATTTAGTGGGCGTTATAAGAATTATGACATTCCGAAAAAAAAGCTTTTTTTTTAAGTTGAAAATGATATTTTAAAGGAAAAATATCTTAAAATCCCTTAAACTTGACACGGATTATTAGTTACAACCTTAAACTATTCGTGGTCTTAATTACCCTCCTCAACTTGGCCTTCTGAGAGCCATTACTCCCTGGACGCTGATGTGGCAAAGAGTGTGGGTGCACTCGCCTGCCATGTGGATTTTTCTGTATATATGTGGCATTTTTTTGTGAAAAATAAAATATAATTTTACCTTTTTAAGTATGTTACTTTTTTAGATAATTTTTTTCGAATAAAATTTATAATAAAACTTGGATAAAACTACATTATTTAGGCTAAATTTTTTTATTTGGCAAAAAATAATAGATTTTAGTTAATCTTTTTTGAATTTGACCTGAAATTAAAGATTTATACAATTGGAATAAATAGTCAAGGCATCTAAAAAGTTATAAAAAAGACATAGTTTGAAATTAATTATTTTGGCTATAGTTTTTTATATAGCTCTAAATTACGGTGCTCTAAAAATATATTTTTTTTTCCAGATTTTACCTGAAAAAGTAAAAATACACAATTGAAATAAATGGTCATTGCATCAAAAGAAGAAATAAAAAGAGTGTACAATTGTACGAAATAAAACGAATCACTTGCATTATACTGCAATTGTACGCTCTTTGTATTTCTTCTTTTGATGCAATGACTATTTATTTCAACAGTGTATTTTTACTTTTTCAGGTAAAATATGTAAAAAAAATATATTTCTAGAGCACCGTAATTTAGAGCTATATAATATCCAAAATAATTATTTTCAAAATATGTATTTTTTATAACTTTTTAGATGCCTTGACTATTTATTTCAATTGTATAAATTCTTATTTTCAGGTCAAATTCAGAAAAAAAAAGATAAACCAAAACTTTATTATTTTTAGCCAAATAAAATTTTTTAATATAAATAATGTAGTTCTATCCATGTTTTATTATAAATTGTATTCGAAAAAAATTATCTAAAAAAGTAACATTCCTAAAAGGCAAAATACCTTAAAACACCCCTAAGCTTGACACGGATTATTCGTGGTCTTAATTACTCACCTTAACTTGGCCTTTTGAGAGCCGTTACCCCCCTGGACTTGGATGTGGCAAAGAGTGTGGGTGCACTCTCCTGCCACGTGAATTTTTCTGTATATATGTGACATTTTTTGAAAAATAAAATATATTTTTACCTTTTTAAGTATGTTACTTTATTGATAATTTTTTTCGAATACAATTTATAATTAAACTTGGATAAAACTACATTATTTAGGCTAATTTTTTTTATTTGGCTAAAAATAATAAAGTTTTAGTTAATCTTTTTTTGAATTTGACTTGTAATTAAAGATTTATACAATTGGAATAAGTGGTCAAGACATCTAAAAAGTTATAAAAAAGACATAGTTTGAAATTAATTATTTTGGCTATAGTTTTTTATATAGCTCTAAATTACGGTGCTCTAATATTTTTTTTTTTTTTACAGATTTAACCCGAAAAAGTAAATATACACAATTGAAATAAATAGTCATTGCATCAAAAGAACAAATATAAATAGTGTACAATTGCAAGAAATAAAATGAATCACTTGCATTATACTGCCATTGTACACTCTTTTTATTTCTTCTTTTGATGTAATGACTATTTATTTCAATAATGTATTTTACTTTTTTAGGTAAAATCTGTAAAATAAACATATTTTTAGAGTACCGTAACTTAGAGCTATATGAAAAATTATATCCAAAATAATTAATTTCAAAATATGTATTTTTTTATAACTTTTTAGATGCCTTGACTATTTATTGCAATTGTATAAATCTTTATTTTCAAGTGAAATTCAAATAAAAGATTAACTAAAATTTATTATTTTTAGCCAAATAAAAAAATTTAGCCTAAATAATGTAGTTTTATCCATGTTTTATTATAAATTGTATCTGAAAAAAATTATCTAAAAAAGTAACATTCTTAAAAAGGTAAAAATATATTTTATTTTTCAAAAAATACCACATATACAGAAAATCCACGTGGCAGGCGAGTGCATCCACACTTTTTGCCACATCAGCGTCCAGGGGAGTAATGGCTCTCAAAAGGCCAAGTTGAGGGGAGTAATTAAGACCACGAATAGTTTAAGGCTGTAACTAATAATTCGTGTCAAGTTTAGGGAGGTTTTAAGGTATTTTGCCTATTTTAAAACCAGAGTTGTCTTTGGACATGAATACAATTTGGAGCTTTTTGAAGTTTTTCAAATTTCGAAAAATTTCTAAATTCAACTTCAAAAGAAATTTAAAATTTTTATTGCTAAACGCTGATTCCAGAAAAAAGTGCCTGGAAAAAAGTAAACTGTAATGAAACAATAAAGAAGAGTATTGCAAAGAGAGAGAGAGAGAGAATTCTTATTGATTTTTAGGGTGAACTACAATGGAATAGAATACCTCTATTTATAGGGAAAGAGCGACTTAGCCACCAAGTAATGATTTCTAAAATCTCCCTTAAATGTAGACATTCACTTTAAATACAATTCTATTTATAATTCTCCCCCTTGAATATCTATTCAACAGATAATGTGCCTCGTTAAAACCTTAACTAAAATAAAATCCAATGGGAAAAAAAAATTCTTGAGAAGGAAAAAGAGTACACATGTTTAGAAATACGCCTTTTGGTTGCCTCGTTATAAACTTGCAAGAAAAACCTAGTGGGACAGAACCTTGTAAGGGAAAAAGAGTACAACGCGTATTAACTCCCCATGACAAGAGCATCAATTCACATCCCTAAGCCTTCGCATCCCAATCTTGTACACTAGTTTCTTGAAGGTTGACGTAGGTAGAGATTTTGTGAACAAATCAGCCATATTATCATTTGAACGAATCTGTTGCACATTGATATCACCATTCTTTTGAAGATCATGTGTGAAAAATAACTTTGGTGAAATGTGATTTGTCCTATCTTCTTTTATGAATCCTCCCTTCAGTTGGGCTATGCATGCTGCATTGTCTTCATACAAAATCATGGTAGTTTGTCACACTTCAAACCACATTTGTCTCGAATAAGGTGTATTATAGACCTCAAGCACACACATTCTCGACTTGCTTCATGAATAGCAATTATCTCAGCATGATTAGATGAAGTAGCCACGATTGATTGCTTAGTCGATCGCCAAGATACGACAGTGCCTCCACATGTAAACACATAGCCTTTAGAGATCGAGCCTTATGTGGGTTAGATAAATACCCAGCATCGGCATAACCAGCAAGATCGGGACTGCAATCATTGCCATAAAATAAGCCCATATCAGTAGTCCCTTTTAGATACGACAATATGTGTTTGATTCCATTCCAATGTTTCCTTGGAGGAGCAGAGCTATATCTTGCTAAGACATTAACTAAAAAAGTTATGTCAGGCCTTGTTGTATTAGGAAGATACATTAGTGCACCAATTGCACTAATATATGGTACTTCAGGACCAAGTAGCTCTTCATTCTTTTCTTGAGGTCGCAACAGATCCTTATTCACATCAAGTGATCGAACAACCATCGGAGTACTTAATGGATGTGCTCCATCCATGTAAAACTGTTTTAATACCTTTTTGTGTAGGAAGATTGATGAACCAAAATCTCGTTTGCTAAATGTCACTACAAGAAATTGGATAATTAGTGGCGACATTTAGCAACAACCCTATAAGTTGCTACAAAATGTATATTATCAGTAGCGACTTTAAAAGTCGCCACAGTTTGAATATATTTAGCAGTGACTATTTATGGGTCGCCTCTAAAGTGGCTAAAATTTTCACTCCCGCTAAAACTAAAATTTTGGCTCCATATTTATTGTGGCGACTATTGCAAAGTCGCCGCTAAATATGAATTGCAGCGACCGGGTCGCTCCTATTACCTTTTAAAATAAGTAAACTAGCAATTAAAATAACAAAAGAAACACTAAAGCCCTAAGACTCCAGAGACAGAAGTGAAGAACACTCTGATCTCGAACACATCGTCTCGATGTCAAGAACAGTGAAACGCCCAAAATCCGTCCTCTATAGCTAGAAATCCCTAATTGAAACCCAAAATCGCTACTCTCTAGTTAGAAATCTGTCCAGATATAGAAATCCCAAATCGAAATCCCTAAAAAATCTCACCCAAATCGAAATCCCTCAAATCAGAATGTGAATTTGATTAGGTGTTTATGATACTTGCCGAAAACTTCATTTTGAAGCTAAATCTCAAGATTGGAAGCTGGTTTGACACGAGTTTTGGTTTGAATTTGTGAACCGAGTGTGCGAAGAAGAAGACCACTAGGGTCTTTCGATTCAAAGCTTCTTCAACTTCAAGTATTCAAGAACTTGATTACTGCTGCGGAAGTCGGCAAAGGGAAAGAAAATATAAAAGTGAAATTTTAACAACTCAGGTATGTTAAAATCCCTAATCTTTTAGACTAGGCATTTAGAACTGTACAACTCCTTGCTAAGCTTTAGTCGAGTCGATTTTAAACTATTTCTGTTTGTACCCCATAGCGTGCTTCTTCGTTGTCGTGTTCGAGATTTAAAGTAATAGTATGAAACTACGAATCTGATTGAATATTGTTAATTCCCTAAAGACTTGACAGTGATGAAGTTTATGTGGCCAGTTAGTATGAATTCATGGCATGCTGTATTGTTCTGCTGATTTCTGGCTCACCTCCATATTCCCCACAATACTCCAGAGATTGTGATGGTATTTCAAAAACAAAGGTGTTCAATGTGACCATTGGTTGTTTAATTATTTGAGTACTCAGCATCATAGAATTCTGGGCCTCTTTGATTATTTGTTCGACTTGAGGGTTAGAAAAATGTAGTCTAGGTCTATTAGAATTATGTACCTCGGGCTTGTGTGCATAGACAGGTACAATGTCCTGCGAAACAATAAGTCGACCACTTGTGTTCTTGGAAAACTTCTGTTGTGTGCTACTGCCTGGAGCTTGTGGTTGCCTATTTTTTGATGTTGTGTTCATCAACATAGCTGCTTGGGCATTCTTTACCATTTTATCTAGCTCCGGATTGGAAATATGCATTGTTGCTGTAGCTGCATCATGTATTTTAGTTGTCTCACCAATGTGATTATCCCCCGTTGCAATCTCAAGTGTAGCACCTATGTCCTTTGCATTAATATTTTGCTTTTCAGTTCCTGTAGAGCTCATTTTTTCAGCTATTGATCTTGTATCATTATCCATCTGTTGCTCCTTACTTTCAGCCTCCTTCGTAAAGTGTTCCCCCTCATTCACCAAAGCATCAAATGAGTTTAAAATCCCAATGGCATTTGATGGTACAATCTGATTTTGAAGATCTGGTGTTTGCTTCTTGCGAGGTGATTTATTCACCTCTGTCCAGTTGTTATTCTTTGTATCTAATTTGCTTGGAGTTGAAGCAAATTGCCTTTGAGTATTAAGTACCTGTCCTTCCACATGCATTCCTGTAGCCTTAAGACCTGATTGTTTATTAATTTGTGCCGCAGATGCAACAGTACTTCATTTCTCCTGCATAGCTGATATCTTCTCCTTGTCATGTGCAAACTGCTGTACATTTTTTGCATTTTCCACACCTTGAACTTCAGATTGTTGTGCAGTAGGTACCTCCGACTGCCCATCACTTTTGGTCTTAGGATCCATTGTTGCTCGATCAACAGTAGGTTTCCAAGCCCCAGTATTAGCTTGCATAACTCCAGATGAATTTTCCATATTCACAGCCTTAGAAGTTGTAACATCTGCCCACTCCAAAGCCTCAGCATGTACATGTTCACGTCCCTCATCATACACACAAATAGCTTTGTATCCTGATGCATTATCAGTTTGTTCACTTGTAGCATTAGCAGGTCGATCCCCTTCTGTTGCTGTCACTATATCACATCCAGTCCCTCGATCTTTTAACACCCTATTTCCTGCTTCTATAGCCATAGTCTGAGACATCCTAGCTAATGCACGTTCGACTAGAACAGTAGAAACATTTTTTAAAATCCCAGACTTGTTGAAAAACTGTGCACCATCAGGGATATCACCACCAGCTAACACTACTTTTAGTCCATCTGTTGTTGCTGCCTCAGTTACACCTTGTAAACTTAAAACTTGCTGCTGCCTAAGTTACACCTTGTAAACTTAAAACTGTGCACCATCAGGCAGATTCATTTTAGTATCATTTCTGCCACTCAATTGGTACTGACAAGCTTAGGCCTCCACAATTTCCATACGAGCAACTTGTTTTCTGATTGAATAATGTGTTTTTGTGACTGCTTGTCTTAATACCCTTGGTATATGTTAATTATTATATATATTTTGATTATCATAATCCTTCCCCTTTTAATTGGTAAATTAATTAATTTATTTTTTTAATATAGATATGATGGATAAAAGTTGGTTGAATATTAAGAATAGAGTCGACCAAAGATATAGAGATGGAGTAGACAACTTTCTTAATTGGGCATTCAGTCAACCAAGGGTGAACACTATGATTTGATTTCCTTGTAAAGGGTGTATGAATATCGCGTTCAAGCTAAGGGTTGGTGTAAGAGGAGATTTATTGAAGAAGGGTTTTTGGGATTCTTATAAAGTGTGGGACTTGCATGGAGAAGTGTTAGTTAGAGTTGAAACTTCTAATATTGCAGTTAGTGATGAAGCGGAAGATGATAGCATTGAAGAGGATAATATTACTGAAATGATTCATGATGCTTGTGGATATACGAATATGGAGGATAATAATAATAATTCAGAGGACAATGAAGAGCCAAATGTACATGCAACAAAGTTCTACAAATTGTTAGAAGATGCTGAGACAGAACTTTATCCTGGTTGTAAAAAAGCCTCGAAGTTGTCTTTTGTTGTTAAACTACTTCACTTAAAGTGTCTTAACCATTGGAGCAACAAATCGATGGATGCATTATTGAG
>NW_017674591.1:44469-89439 GCF_001879085.1 Nicotiana attenuata
ACATCCGGAGGCCGGAGTCCTCAACATGACTTGTTAACTTCTTCAGTAGCAGTGGTTGCTGGTGCCTGTTGTTCGGCTTTAGGCATCTCGGCCTCATCGGTTTTCTTTACCTCTTCTGTTATAGGCTTCTCATCCTCATCAGCTTTCTTTTTCATTTCTTCGATAACAGTTTGTTCTTGTTCTTTTGCTTTCGATTTCTCTTCCTTATCACTCTTCTTTATCTCTTCAGTTGCAGGAGATTCACTCTCTGTATTTATCTTTTTTACTGACTCAACCACTGGAATTGGAGAGTCCTCTTTAGGTTTCAATTCATTATCCTTAGGTGGGGACACATTCTTTTCTTCCATTGTCTTAACTTCTTCATGCGCTTCCTTCTCAACTTGCCGTAGGAAACATGATAGCACAAGAATTAAAGCAGAACAAAGAGAAGTACCAACCAAAAAAAGTAGCAATCTTTTAAAAAGTTGAACCAAAAGAGTAAAAGAGGAAAAGAAGGTAAAAAGATGAAAAAGTTCAAGCACACAAGGCTTTCACTCTAAAAGTGTGGCCAAAGGATAATGAAGTTTAATGGATTCACGAAGTTTAATGGATCATCACCAAAGAAAACCCCTCTGTTGATTCCATAATGCTTCGTTAAGAAACAAATTGTACTAGTCTCATTAACGTCGTCACTGACCATTGTTACAAGAAGAAATAAGGTTAAGCTTTAAAAACAAAAGTGACAGAAGAAAGCTTCTAAATTTTATTGCTTTAGGACAATCATACTGTCTATGACAATTATGCTGTTAAATTGTTGAGTGTTTAATGTTATTTGGTAAGCTTAATAAAGGGCCATCCAAGTTATAAAATAACTGCAGCCTTCATGGAAAGGTCCATTGTTTGTATGTACATGCACGAACACCTTTTCTGCACCTGACAGACATACAACAAATTTAGGTGTTCTGGTAATTCAAGCAATTATGGAACTGGTGCATCCTAATACCTTACCATTTGCTTTCGCCGATCTAATAGCATAATGTAACATGTTTCTTGCAATACCCAGCCTTCGAGCAGGTTCGACAACACATAAATTTGCAATATAACCATATCTGTTGGAGGATCTTGTTTCAAGGTTGCAGAAAACTTGGGCATTCACCCTTTCCTGTGGAAGAGAATAGAACCCTTTCACTCTTAAGTACTGTATGTCTGATGTTCTTTTCTTCATCCCTCACCTGTTGATGTCAACAGAATAGAGTGATTAAAATTCTCTAATGATATATATAGCAGTTATTGTGTAGTGAAGAAGTATATATAAAGCTTGCCTTGAAAGAATGAAGTAAAATTAGTGAATTAATATTTTCTCTATTCTGATCAATCATTTTCTTTGTATTTTTTATTGCAGGAAATGAGAGGAATTGGACGAGGAAAACGTGGGAGAGGCGGGACGAGCCGTGGTCATGAAAATTTTCAAGGACGTGGCAATTCTGGAGCAACGTCTCAGCCACACATACAGACCGGACGAGTATCTGATGCATCTGTAGAGATAGGACAACCAAGTAACCCGAGTCAAGCACCTTTACAGTCCAGAAGAGTATCTTTAGAAACACAATCATCACGAAATGTAGCAGAAACTGTGCATTGTTCTCCAGAGGCTGAAAATTGTGCAAGTTAGTTTCTTTTCTTTGTTGTTTTGTGAAAATTATTTTTACTGATTGAGTGGAGCTACTAATGAATAATAGTATCCTTTTACTTTTCAGTTACTTCGAACAATAAAAAAAGAGTAAGAGGAAAAGGAAAATACAAATCTAAAAGTTTAGAAGTAAAAACTAAGTGTGGTGGCAAAATCAAAATTATGATTCCAGATGACATAGATAGAGCAGTAGGTTCTGGGGCTAGAGAGATTGTTAATTACTGTGGTTTGATCATGAGGAGCACTATCTCATTCCAAGATGGAAATTGGCAGAAAATAGTTCTGAAACACGGAGAAGT
The DNA here is from genome assembly GCF_001879085.1 of Nicotiana attenuata. Lineage (NCBI taxonomy): Eukaryota > Viridiplantae > Streptophyta > Magnoliopsida > Solanales > Solanaceae > Nicotiana > Nicotiana attenuata. The sequence goes on from NW_017674591.1 coordinate 46,438, forward strand.
AATGTGGTTAAAGGTCAAGGTAATAAACTACTTTCAATATTGTATTGACTTTGAGTTGCAAGGTTTATTTATGTGGTTAGGATATTGAATATAATGTTACATTTATTGTCAGGATAAATTTGAAGTTTGCAGCGCGTTGCGAGAGCATAGGTTTCAGGCCTTTGTAATTAGCACTATGCAAAGGCTTCTTAGAGAATGGAAAGCATGACTCAGCATTCTGTACTCTAAGTACAGTACTAATGAAGAAAGATTGTCTCATCGACCTGAAGATGTTGAGCTTGAGGACTGGAAATACCTAATACAATATTTTGGAAGTCCGGAATTTAAGGTATTAACTTAATACTTGAAGATTGTCTCTTTGAATGATGCTTTATTAATCTGTTTACTTACAGGTTGTAAGTGAGAGGAACAAAAGAAATAGAGAAAAGAAAATAACTAAGCATACTTGTGGTACAAAGCCTTTTGCAGAAACAGAGGAATCTACGGTAAAAATATATTTAGTCCCCTACTATCACATATGATTCTTTGTTATTTACATATTTATATATTCGCTTATATATTTTTTCTCCGTAACTATATTGCAGAGAAATCCTATTACTAGAGTATTGGACACACCAGATAAAGTTTGGGAGAAACAACATACACGCAAGAATGATAGAGGCGAACTGGTGTGGTTGGATTCACAATCCCAACAAATTCATGTAATTATCTAAAAACACTTATAAAGTTCTCTGTTTCTGTAAGTTTCATTTAATATATTTTATTATGTTTTGATTTAAATGATTATGCATAAATGCAGAGTCAACTCCAAGAAGTTGTCGCTCAGCAACAATCTGAGGAGAACGAGCATCCAATGACTAGAGATGAGATTTTATCCTCCGTTGTTGGTGAGAGAACAGGCTATGTTCGTGAAAAAGGATATGGAAAGAAGCCTCCTAAAAAGAGTTTTAGGCCAGCGTGTCTTCTGCTATTGATATTGTGCGTCAAGAGATGCAAGCCGAGATGGATAGGAAGTTGCAAGAAGAACGTGAACAAATGGCTGCTGAGTTGCGAAGAAATATGGAAATTGAGTTGGAAAGGAAGTTGGCAGAGGAGCGTCAACACGCAAATGAGGAGCGTCAACACGCAAATGCAGAAGCAGACAAGAGGATCTCTCTAGAAGTGGAGAAAAAGATGCAGGAGCAATTTGCTAGTTTTTGACCAGAATGCAACAACACATGTACTTGCTCCGCTCCTTCTTAACAAATAGAAACTGGTTTCCGTTTTCTGCTGAAGTTCTTTCAGTTAAACTTGGCATCACCTTGATATTTGTTATCAAATGAAACAAAGTAATAGTATAAAGCAAGTGATACTGCTAAGTTTTCTATCCCTAATTAAACGTTTCACATTCTGCAAAGAAGAAACTGAGATTGAAAAGGAATTTGTGCCTAGAACTCAAGAATCTTCTTTGCCTTCTTTTTTGGTGATGAAAGTATGAATTTATGTTAGAATGTATGAATTACCATTGGCGAGATCGAGCAAGAGATCAGCAGGATTAATAGTGATGGATGTGGAAAAACCAACAGAGGAGAAGTATTCCAAGGCAGTAGATGCAGGACCATAGTAAATAGGGCAGCCCTCAGAAAGCAAGACTACCTTATCAAACATATGGTAAAGCCTACTGGATGGCTGGTGGATTGTAGTGATCACAGTTCTGCCACCGTTGGCTAGGCGCTTAACTGTAGTTAGAATCCTGAGAGCTGTAGTAGAATCCAAACCAGAAGTAGGCTCATCTAGCAATAGTAAACTTGGGTTGATTAGCATTTCTTGACCTATGCTTACCCTCTTTTTCTCCCCACCTGATATCCCTCTAAATAATGGTCCTCTAATCATGCTGTTTCTACACTTGTTTAATCCGAGCTCCGTAATAACATGCTCTACATGCTGTTCTTTCTCCTCTTTGCTTAGGCTTTGGGGAAGCCTAAGCAGAGCTGTGAAGAGGAGAGTTTCTGTTCAGTTAGATGAGGATATAGGATATCGTCTTGTGCCACGAATTCCATTCCCGTAGTTCTTTATTAGGCACATATTTAGAATAGCATCACAACTCACGCAAAAAACGTGTAAGGTTAAGACGATTTGCACCCCTTTTGAATGAAGTACAAGAAAAAACCAATCCTTGTTCTAACGGTGTGGAGCAAGCGTGGAAATTCTGATGCCATGACTAGGACAGTTTTGGATCATTTCTTTATTTTTCATAACTAAGAAGTTTCAGTCAGGCCCTCATTGAAGCTGGCTTTGAAGAACTTGAATGTTTGAGCTTCTTCACACTTTAGTGTCTCGGATCTGTCTTGAAATTATGGAGTCAACCATTGATACTCTTTCTCTGTGCAACCTCCTACGCAAGCGTTTTAGTGTGAATAGTGCTGCAAATTATTTTTTTTGAAACTCTTGCTCCGCTCCTGCACCCGTTCTGCTCTTTGTTGTGTATTTGTTCTAGCTGCTCTTGAGTTTTGATCTTCTAGGTGCTCTTTGTTCTGCTCTTTACGTGGGATATCTTGGTAAGATTGATTTTGTGAAATGGAAAGTTCTAATGATTGAGCAAGTACTTTAGAACTGGAAAGTACATTTGTGTCATTTAAAGAACTGGCTAGCTGCTCTAGCTGCTCTTTGTTCTGCTAATCTATTTATGTCATTTACATTTGTGTGGTCCGCGCCATGCATTTCTTTAGTAAGGAGGAAACATTAAAAAATGTGAATTCACCTGACAAAGAAGATGAGTTGGATAACGATATTGGGGTTGCATTGTTAGGGTGTATTGATGAGTAAAAGTGTTCTGAATTATGTCCTAATGAGAAACAAACTGAAGTAATAAATTCCTCTACTTTTGGTACCTCATCATCTTACTGCAAGTTCATAAATTATTTTCTTGGTGTTTTGGATTTTCCTCTTTACTTGCCAAGAAGGCTTACCATCCCTGTAGTTAGCTTCTGCCCTTTTTGCATATAAGATTTTCCTTTATCAATCTTATATGTTTCTAGTTGTAAATAAAGCTTCTACCCCTTTTTGCATATAAAGCTCACTCCTTTAAACTCTCTTGAATTGGTCTATGTGTTGATGTTGCTGCTGATTTGAAAATGGTTATTTGGTTCAACTTGTCCCAATTAAAGTTGGCTTCTTTTGGTTGATGTCTGTGGTTGTTTTTGTCGACTTGTATTCTGCCACTGTTATAACTATCAATTCTCTGATTCTTCACTTTCAACATTCTATTTGTATAGCAGGGACAAGGCACTTAAACAGTAGTATCGTTCAAGGATGGTGTCGGCAAGGAGCAGTTACAATGGTGTCGGGCAAGGAGCAGTTACAAGGCACTTAATATTTTGTCGTTTTTGGGATATGTATATGCGTACAGTTATAATGCACAATGAAGTGTCGGGTAGTATGTATGTAATTGACTTTTTAGTAATGATAATATTTATAATATTCGGCTTGAGAAATTCTTTTGGTGTTTGTCAAGCATTATTGGTTGCTTTAATATTGATAGCTAATTGATATGAATATCTCTATATGAAATTTTAGAGAATTAGGTCCCTACTGGCATGGAAATGTATATAATTTTGGTTGTTATAATTGTTGAGAAAATAACTTTTAGTGGCGACATAGTTTTGTCAAAAAATTATAAACTGTTGCGATATATAAGTTGCCACAGAATGTCAATTTCTTTTGCAGCGACTTTAGTCGCTACAGAATATATTGTGTCTTTCATCGTTAAAACTTTTGTGGCCACTTTAGTCGCTACTAAATGATATTTATAGTGGCGACATAATCTTGCCACAAAACATAAATATTTTTTGTGGCAATTTCAGTCGCTACTAAAGGATATTTATAGCGGCGACATAATCTTGCCACTGAACATAAATGTTTTTTGTGGCAGGTTCAGTCGCTACTAAAGGATATTTATAGTGACGACATAATCTTTCCACCGAACATCAATATTATTTGTGGCAGGTTTAGTTGCTACTAAAGGACATTTATAGTGGCGACCCATCTAATATTTATTCTTATGGAACAAATTTTTGTAACGTTTTTTTAAATCTTCTGTGGCAACTTTGTCGCCACAAAATATGGTCTTTTAGTGGCGACCTCAAGCATCGCCACAAGTAACCTTCAATGACGGTTTCCCCAGTGGCAATACAAAAGTCGCCACTAATACCCTTTAGCAGCGACTTCTATGGTTTTTGAGACGACTTATGTCGCCGCAATAAGTGTGATTTCTTGTAGTGTGTTCAATTTGCAAATCGAGACATAATTTTGTCTTTCCGAGATCTTTCTGTAACGAGCCGACTTGTCGTTTTGAGAATTAGCATTCCGTTCAGTGACTTAAGGTCTCGAGCAGCTTTGAAATGTGTATTATCACTTGCAAGGTGGTCAAGTTTGGTTTTCGGATGATTCGGGATTTAATTGAAAGAACAATTCTTGTTTTGGAAGCTTAAATGAAAAGAGTTGATTGGAGTTTGACTTTTGTGCAAATGACCCCGGAATAAAATTTTGATGATTCCAATAGCTTCGTACTGTGATTTCAGAATTAGGCGTGCATCCGGAATCGGATTTGGAAGTCCGTAGAATAAATTGAAGCATTTTGGCGAAAATTGGAAAAATAGAATTCGGAAGCTTGACCGAGAGTTGAATTTTTGATATCGGGATCGGAATCCGATTCTGGAAATTGGAACAGGTCCGTTATGTTATATATGACTTGTATGCAAAGTTTGAGGTCAATCGGACTTTATTTGATAGGTTTCGGCATCGAATGTAGAAGTTGGAATTTCTTAGTTTCATTAGGCTTGAATTGGGGTGTGATTCGTATTTTTAGCATTGTTTGATGTGATTTGAGGTCTCGACTAAGTCCGTGATATATTTTGAGACTTGTTGGTATGTTCGGACGGGGTCCAAAAGTGCTCGGGTGAGTTTCGGGGTGGTTTCAGACCATTTTTAGGCCATTTATAGCTGCTGGTTTTTAGCTATACTAGTGAGCTATGCGATCGGGTGGAATTGGTCGTGATTGCAAAGCACAAAATGGGAAAAAATTGGCAGTGAACCGCGATCGCGGAAGCCTTTCGCGATCGCGTAGAGGAAATTTTCTACTGCACTGACCCGATTTGGAAGCTTATATCTCGCAATCTATAAGGAATTTTTTGAGATGTTCCAAAAATGAAAGTTGTAGTCCTTTGTGTCTAGTTTTCAGAAAATCAAGCGAATTGTAATTTGTAGTTTCGGGGTGCTCAACAGGGCTGACTAGGGGTGTTCATGGTTCGGTTTGGATCGGTTTTTCCCTAAAACGAAACCAAACCAAGTAAGTCAGTTTTTCAAATATTAGAACCAAATCAAACCAATTAAGTCGGTTTTTCTCGATTCGGTTTATGTCGGTTTTTCGGTTTTTTCGGTTATTTGTCGGTTTTTCTTAAATATAAGACATACACTACCAAACACATATTCCGGCGACCATATTCTTAATGTAACACTATCAAATCAATTGCCCTTTGAGAAATCTATTATTTACCAAGATATATTGATGATAATTGAATCAAATAGTGATGAATAATTTAAGGACTCAATTAAAAATATGTTATTTTTAACACGAAATGGATTCTTACACTAAACAAAAGAAAACTACCAATCAAACTATAATGTAAAGGTAAAGAACTATATTAAAAGTGCAAACTATTAACATTTACCATAAATTTTTTGAAACTTTGTATGACAATATACATATATAAAGGTGTAATAATAAATTTGAAATAGCTACTCATATAGTCGGTTTGGTTCGGTTTTTTTCTGATTAAAACCAAAACCAAACCAAATTTGATCGGTTTTTAAAATTCAAAACTAAAACCAAACCAAACCAAAAAGTATCGGTTTTTTTGGTCGGTTTGGTTTGGTTTTCGGTTTGGTTTGGTTTTTCGGGTTTTTATGAACACCCTTAGGGTTGACTTTGGCAGCTTATATCTAGAAATCTATAAGAAATTGGTGTCTAGTTTTCAGAAAGTTCAGCCATTTGTTATTTGGAGTTTTGTACAAAAAGTTACAACCGTTATACTAGAGGCTGTCCGGAAGAAGTTGGACAAGGCAGTTGGGGAAATTGTTCTTCGCGATCGCGGGAGAATGACGGTGATCGCATAGAGTAAAAAAGGGCTGGAAAAATTTTGTGCTTCGCGATCGCGGGTGTTTGGCCGCGATCACATAGGGTAAATGACTGGGCAACATATTTAAGTTCTGAAAATGGGACTTCGTCCCATTTCCATTTTTAACGATTTGGAGCTCGGGGAGAGGCGATATTTAAGAAAAATATTGGGGTAAGTGTTCTTAACTCAATTCTGGTTAAAATACCTGAATCCATTGTTGATTTTATCCCTGAATCAATGAATTGGGTTGAAAATGGTAGAAATGTTTATAGTCTTTAATTGAGGATTTGGAGGTCGAGTTGATGTCGGAATTTTGGTAAAATTTGTATGGTTGGACTCGTGGTTGGACGGGCGTTCATATTTCGTAACTTTTTTTGGGTTCCGAGACGTGGGCCCCACTGTCGATTTTTGGGTTGAGTTTCGAATTTTTATTGGAAAATATAGAATTTTCATATGGAATTTATTCCTAAAATTTGTGTTGACTGTATCTAGTTATTATGACTAGATTCGAGGCATTCGGAGGCCGATTCGCAAGGCAAGGGCATATTGGAATAAAGAATTACACGGTTTGAGGTAAGTAACACTTCTAAACTTGGAGTTGAGGGTATAAACCCCAAAAATACGTGTTATATAATTTGTTTGGAGGTGACGCACATGTTAGGTGACGTGCATGTAGGCGTGCACTGTAGAAATTGTGATGTAATTGGTTCTGTGGAATTGTTGAGCTCAGATCATGTTAAAAATCATGCTGAGGCTATATGCCAGTATTACTGAGACTCACAGAGGTCATATTGCTGTTGAATTATTTGATTAAATTGAAATTTCATACTCAGTCATATTCCTTCATTGCATATTATATCTCAGTCTTCGTTATTTATTTATTGATATACCATATCATCATTTTGGGCTAGTTTTATGACATTGTGAGCCCGAGAGACTGGAGAGATTGATGACAGAGTGAGGCCGAGGGGCTGATTGTTAGGATATTATTATGAGAAGCTGCACACCGCAACAAATTTTATTTATTTATTCCTGGATCTGGCTTATTATAGCGCTTGGGCTGAAGGAGCCCTTCCGGAGTCTGCACCCCCCACAGTGAGCGCAATATATATATATATATATATATATATATATATATATATATATATATATATATATATATATATATATATATGGATGGATCTTCCCTGGGCATGGATCTTGACCGAAACATTTGTATTGATGGATGGATCTTCCTGGACATGGATCTTGTCCGAATCATTTATATTTCAGGATGGATCTTCCCCTGGGCGGGATTGGTCTTATACAGTACTAACTGACTGAATGTCAGTTATTATGTATATATATTTGGGATGGATCTTCCCTTGGCTGGATGGACCATATACAGTACCGAGTGACTGGTGCGAGAGTTGTTATTTATACTTGGGCTGGATCTGCCCTGTACAATGCCGAGTGACTGAGTGTGTTGAATATTGAGCGTGATGAGTGAATAAGTGAGACAGTGATACTGAGTACTCTGAGAGATGTGTGTCATGAGTTCATCAACTGTGCTGCATTGCTTTAGACATACATACTTGATATGTAGGCATAGAGAAGCATTTTCCTCATGCCATCTGATAATGAAATTTCTTATCTTTCGTTAAAGTTTTTGAGAAAAATCACAGATTTCAGACTTAATCATATTTTCGGTGATTTCGGAAAAAGATTTAAGTTTTATTGTTGTATTTGAAAAGAAAATGTTTAGTTATTATGTATATATATTTGGGATGGATCTTTCCTAGGCTGGATGGGCCATATACAGTACTGAGTGACTGGTGCGAGAGTTGTTATTTATACTTGGGCTGGATCTGCCCTGTACAATGCCGAGTGACTGAGTGTGTTGAATATTGAGCGTGATGAGTGAATAAGTGAGACAGTGATACTGAGTACTCTGAGAGATGTGTGTACATGAGTTCATCAACTGTGCTGCATTGCTTTAGACATACATACTTGATATGTAGGCATAGAGAAGCATTTTTCTCATGCCATCTGATAATGAAATTTCTTATCTGTCGTTAAAGTTTTTGAGAAAAATCACATATTTCAGACTTAATCATATTTTCGGTGATTTCGGAAAAAGATTTGAGTTTTATTGTTATACTTGAAAAGAAAATGTTTATTTTTCAGAATTGCTTACGAGCTGAGTATATTATTATTGGGTAATTACTTGTGTTTCTTTAAATTGTATTGTTATGAGATGTTATTGGTTATTGGTGTGGACTCTACCTTGGTACAAGCTCGTCAATACTTTCAACCTAAGGTTAGGTTTGTTACTTATTGAGTACATGGGGTCGGTTGTACTCATACTACATTTCTGCACCTTGCCTGCAGATTTTTGATGCTGATGTTGCTGTGTATGGTGGGAGCTAGCATTGATGATGTACCTGCAATCCACTCACAACTGCCTCTTGTTCATGGTAGTGTTAGAATGTTTAATCTGTTCATGTATATTTCAAACATATGATGTATTTTTATTTTACACCAGCTTTGTAAATTCTTGTCTTAGAAGCTCATGATTTGTACTACCTGTCGCGCCCCCTTTTTCCTCGCGGAGTCCGGGTTTCGACATTCATTGGGAACAACTCATTTCCTTTTGGGAATTGGGTATGGAATTTGAAGAGTCGCCACCTAACGGATTTAAGGTGCGTTAGGGCACCTAAAGCAAAGAACTCGAACCAATTTGCATTGCTAGAGATTGGGTAAGGGCTCGAAATAACCTTGAGGGGAAGGTGTTAGGCACCCCTTGAGGCCCACAATGGTGGGTCCCGGCCGAACTCAAATTAGGTGAATTAGTCTTAAGCAAACAAAGTAATTTAGACAAACAGAAATTTTTTTAAAATAAAGGGTAAAGGGGGTCCTAGGTTTTTTAGCCTATAGGATCACTTCTGTGCAATGCTTGGTAATCGTCCCCAAGTTGGGGTGCTACACATAGCATTAGCGCACATGTCATCATATCCTTTACTACCCGATTATCCTCCCCTTAATGGTTATATAAGCGGTACTAATTTAAACGTACCCTATGCGTACATTACCCGTCCCTTACTTATAGTCCGGAGGTGTTTAGGACTTCTAGTTAAGGTGGATTTAGACTCTCCTATAGTGTTTAAAAGGAGAAAATCTAAGCGACAAGCAAAACAAATAGGACTGTGAGATAAAGGAACAGTTAAAGGCTCATATTTACCTCCACAAATAAGCAAGCAACTGCACATCTCAAACAGTAGTATTCCAGACAGTTTAAAAGTCCTATAGCAGGATATCTAGGTGAAAACAAAGCAGAACATATGCAATGTTTCATTAAAGTGAAGCATAAGGTACTTAAGCAGTTGCCTACTGATTTTAGGACTACCTAAATCTGGGCAGTAAACAAAGCACAGTTTTATAATTTCAAGATTTTAGTAGCCATACAGGCTTGCCTAGGCGTGGATCATCGATGTCCTATGAACATTGTATCTAATCATTAATCAGAAGTGCAATAAACCAGTAAATAATTTTAAGCAGGCAGTTTGGTTCATTAGGGCCTATAGACATGCTGTCTAGGTGTGAAACTGATTTAAACTTATAGACGTGGTATCTAAATGCAGAAATTGGTTTTAAGACCTTATTGACATGGTGTCTAAATGCAACAATTGTTTTTACAACCTTATTTGCATGCAGAAAACTGATTTAAACCTTGTTGGCATGCAAAGACTATTTTAATCTTGCAGGCATGGTGTCTGAATAAACGAACGTCGCAGTAACCTATAGGCATGGTATATAGAATGCAGGACTGATTTTAAATCCTATTGGCATGGTATCTACCCTTTCCCAACAAAATATATATAACAATCCCTCCCAGATTTACTAATATGCCCAATATCTGTTCACAAAGAAATTATTATTACAAACCAACATAAATAATGAATTACAGAAGTGGAACTGCTCAAACTATAGGGAGCCTCAACATGCTCAAACAGTAAGCCTGAAAAGTCAGGACTTCAACCAAGTATGAACATGCCAATACTCTCATAGTGCATCCAATCATATCCTAGTGTGTCAAAGTTCCCAAGGTCCTCAGGAATCCCGGGCAATGCTCACACCAAAAAACTTTCAAAGCAACCCTTTTCTAAGCATGTTTGGAAAGCTAGCCCCAGTGCGTCAAAGTTCAGAGGAGTCTCATGGACTCCTAGGCAATGCTCGCACTGGAGGGGCAGGACCCTAGGTGTTCTAAGAGTAGGAGTTGGAAACAGGAGGTAGTTTTAAGAAAATAGTTTTGGATTCTCAGAAAGTAAGGAGCAAACAGGGTCATTCAATTCTTGTAACTCAAACAAAGGTCCAACCAATCAAACAGTATACAGAAACAGGATCACGTAAAGTTTCAACTTAGCTTACTAGCTGTTACTAGGTGAGCAAACACTAAACAGAGACATTGCATGCTGGGATCCATCAGACAGTCACATACAAAGGAGGTAGCAGGGATTGGGAGTAATGTTGGTTAGAAGTCTGTGAGAGGTGAATATTTAAAAAATAAGATAGAAAGAACATGCTAGTGGAGAACTAGACAAACATAGGTCTAATTTAGATATGAGCAAGCATGCAGATTTGCTGAAAGCAGAAGCACATAGGTCTAGCTGAAACAAAAGTAAACAGGTTGAAAGCAGGACACTCATAGGTTTAATCAAATAGAAGTAGACATGCTAGTGCAGTAAACACATAGGTTAAACAGAAGTAGACATGCTACTGCAGTAAACGCATAGGTTTGATTAAACAGAAGAAAGACATGCTGATTATAAGAAAACACATAGGTCAAATTGAATAGCAGTAAACATGCTGATTAGGAACAATAAACATGAAGTACAGGGATCTAATGAGATGAAGTAGACATGCTGATAACAGGGCACATAGTTAAATCGAATAGCACTAAACATGTTGAGTAGGAAACACATAGGCTTATTCGAATGGCAATAGCGAAAGCATACCAGTTAAGAGATAGCAATAGAAGAGTGAAGCAAACAGAGTCCTAAGGTCTAGCCTGGGCTTCCAGCCGGCTAGACAATGTAACACCAAAGAGCAGAATATTGTGATAGAGGAAGAGAGCAAGAATTTTGTGTACTTTTCTATATCTGTGTGCGTGTGTGTTAAAGAAAAAAGAGTGAGGCTTATATAGCTTTTAGCAGAGTAAACAAATAAGGCAAGGAAAATTAACGACACATAAATAAAGTATACAAATCAATTAACCAGTCAGTTAGGGCTAACCTAATCAATCAATATCACTTAAATTATGGAGAATCTCATACGAAATCAGTCAGTTGGCATGATTGAAGTTAAATAAGGTAAGCAATAAGTCTAAAGACTATAGATTAGATTGATTAATCTAAATAATGCAAGTAGTACCAATTAAAAGTTATAAATGAGGAAAATAGGTAAAATCACAGGGAAGTACTAATTTTAACAAGAAAATATGATTCGAACCCTAAGTGAAATCAGTCAATCTATGTTGATTGACAGAGATAAACAATAACGGAAAAATTGAAGCGGACAGTGACACAAATGAACGAACAAAGGACTAGAACATAAGAGTAAAGATAACCAGCTTCAAACACTTAGAAACTTTTAGAAAAGTTTTTGCAGACACAAGAAGAAGTGGAATCCTAGTTCTGGGAAACCTTAGGATCGATCATCAGTAAAAAAAACAGAAGGAGAACGGTACAGAAACTCGAAACCTTTTCAGATCTACAGAGATCTGGCCAACACATAATAAGGAAGCAAAAACCCTAATATAACAAGATACTAAAATCGATTAACAATAAAGAAGACAAGAGATTTTAAAAAGAAAACTACTGATAAACTCAGAATCACTCAAGATCTACAAAGATCTGGATAGATTCGTGTTTAAAAACTTTAGGGTATTGTGAAAAAGGGGAGGGGTAAAGAAAATCTGGTTGTGAACCAAAGATTCGAACCATAAACACAAAATAATAGCACTCACAAATGGAGATGACCGTAGGTAGACTCTTAAACGGTTTCGAAGAAGCTCTAGGTTGGATCTCTTAGAGATTCCTTCAGGAAATAACAAAATCAAACAACAAGAAGAAGTAAGAGGCCAGTAGGGGCCTCAAATCACCAGGGAATCCCATGGAGCGGGTAAGAATCGAAAGAATTGGGGGAGAATTTAGGTGGCGGCGCTAGGGTTAGGGTTGGTCTTGGAGAGAACCGGAGAAGAAGGGGAATTCAAGGGCGGCTGAGCATGAAAAATGATTAGGGTTTGGGTGTCGTTTGAGTTAAAAAAAGGAAAGAGTGAATGGGGCCGATCTCAAAGATCAACGACCAAGATTAGAAGGGTTTGGGGCAGGGTAGAGGTCTTTAGGTTTGGGCTGGGGTGATTTGGGCCCGAGTTTAATTAAACTAGATTGGGAGGGGGTGGGGGTGGGGGGTGGGTCCGATTTTGGGTATAAATTAATGGCTTTTTGTTAAATACCCATTTTTACTAAATAAAATAATTTAAAAAATAGCTAATTAAATAAAAAACATGATTTTCATGCATGAAGGTAATTTAAAATAATTACTTAATATTATAAAAATATAAAAAGTTATTTTTTTATATGGATAATGTAGTTATGCATATGTATGGGCTATTATTGCAAAATATGCAATTAAAGTCTAAAAAATGCAAATGTAATTGTGAAAAATACAATTAAAATATTTGAACACCTATATGAGCCTAAATGATGAATTTAGATGATTAAATCATCATGAAGTAATATGAGGGATGATTTTTGGATATTTATATAATAAAAAATGCAGAAATAAATTGATTTAAGGCCCTTAAAATTATAGAAAAAATCGTAGAAACATTTGTGCATGTATGCACAATATTTGAAAGTATGCATGCACAATTATAATTATATGAGAGAAAAACTGGGTTTCAACCTTTACCCGGGAAGGATGAAAGAGTTTTCGAGTAAAGAAACAATGAACCGATTTTGACCGAATGGGTGTTTTGAAAAAAAAATAGAGGCCGAACCCTGGTCTCTAAGTTGCCTACATATCCTTGATTTTACAGGAATCAGTCCACGTGTAGTTCTAGACCCAACGGTGAATGAAGCTGATGGAAAAGGTTCTTTTGTGAAGTGTAATGTCGGATGGAGTTATGATTGTGAGTTTGGAGTGTAGAGGATGTATTATAGGGAAGATATCTGAATGGTCACAGAGTAAGGTGGGTAATTGATGGGAATCGGTTATAATGGCGAAGTGAAAATGGTATGAACGGAAACCAGAGCGAAGGTTGCTCCTGTTTGAAGAACGGTTACCTCCTGGATTACCTGCAAAACTTAAAATACAATGCATGCAAGTATATAGAGTATTGCGAGAATTTAAACATGATGCAAATTTCCTTGGGACCATGAAGATTGTCTTTGGACGATGAGGATGACGTCCTTAGACTATGATGTCCTGGGCCATTAATTATGAGATAGGAGATTCGCAGGCCATGAAATGATGTTCTCGGGCTATGCAAATGGTGCGTCCGAACTATGGCGCCTTTGAATAATGATATGCAAGTTTGAGGGATCCTCAGGCCATGGCATGGTGTCTTCAAGCTATGAAGATGATGCCTTCGGACTATGACGCCTTTGGACAAGTTGGCTATATGTTAGCCCATGAAGTGCAGAGATATGATATCAAAAATGATAGCAAGATAAAGCTTAGTCTTGTGCGGAGTTTGAGCACAGAGCTTAGCCCGAGGGAAGAAGATAGTGCAAAGTTTAGAGCAACATTTATGCCGGGAGGGAGAATGCTTAGTCCCGTGAGAAGGCAGTGCTTATGCAAATACGGAGGCAGGGCTTAGCCTCATGCAAGTATGGAGGCAGGGTTTAGCCTCATGCAAGTTTTGAGACAGGGCTTAGTCTCATGCAAAGAGAAGGCAATGCTTAGCCTTATGCAAATATGGAGGCAGGTCTTAGCCTCATGCAAGTTTTGAGACAGGGCTTAGTCTCATGCAAAGAGAAGGCAATTCTTAGCCTTATGCAAATAGGGAGGCAGGGCTTAGCCTCATGCAAGATTTGAGACAGGGCTTAGTATCATGCAAGGGAAGGTAGTGCTTAGCCTTATACAAATATGGAGGCAGGGCTTAGCCTCATGCAAGGGTCGAGACAAGGCTTAGCCTCATGCAAATAGGGAGGCATGGCTTAGCCTCATGCAAATAGGGAGGCAGGGCTTAGCCTCATGCAAGATTTGAGACAGGGCTTAGTATCATGCAAGGGAAGGCAGTGCTTAGCCTTATACAAATAGGGAGGCAGGGCTTAGCCTCATGCAAGATTTGAGACAGGGCTTAGTATCATGCAAAGAGAAGGCAATGCTTAGCCTTATGCAAATATGGGGGCAGGGCTTAGCCTCATGCAAGGGAAGGTAGTGCTTAGCCTTATGCAGTAAACAAGTAGCAGATAAGAGTAAAATGTGTCTTAGCTGGAGATGTATTTGCGTCTGGTGGCCTGATTGTTAGGACTTTGGTATGTGTATGTTTGCGAATACTTCTATTATGTTCAACATGCCTGTATCCAAAGAAAAATTGTAAGTTTTGTAAGGAGAGGTTGGTTTGTGCCTTCGTCTGCTAGCTTTGCTTCGCTCCGTTCTAGAGGCCTTGTTTGAGTTGCCCTGGGTAACACCTGGCTATCACGGAAATAGAGTTTTCGAAAATGTGCACTCATTGATGAAAATAGAGTTATTTTAGAAAACACAGTGAAATATTGAGTAATTTTAAATGAACCAACGACTGTAACACATTTCAGGGACATTGCAGCTCTCTTGTATTAGAATTTTGAGGGCCCTTCTCAAAATTCTTCCCCTGTTTGGTAAATGATCCTTCGCCGTTTACGTGCGACAAAATTTGCTGAAACTTCTCCGGAATTTTGAGAATCCTGTCCCAGTTTCTTAACCAATTTCTGACTGTCTGGCATATGATGGCGTCGTCTGGACTTGCTCCGAAATTTTGAGGGTCCTCCTAAAAATTCTGCCCCAGTTTCTGGTTCAGAGGGAAAATGAAAATTTTATTTAGATATGACAGAACCCAAAGGGATGCCTACGTATCCTCTCTTAAATGGGAATCAGGTTAAGCGTAGTTCAATTACATCATATTAAGGAATGTAAACAATCTAGACATAGTATCTCTTGACTGCGTCTGAATTGATCGGTTTTGGCCAGACTTCTCCGTCCATTTCTGCAAGTATGAGTGCTCCTCCTGTTAGCACCCGGTGAACCATGTAAGGACCTTGCCAGTTGGAAGAGAATTTCCCTTTGGCTTCATCTTGATGTGGGAAGATCTTCTTCAGCACCAACTGTCCCGGTGCGAATTGCCTTGGTTTGACCCTTTTGTTGAAAGCTCTGGACATTCTGTTCTAATAAAGCTGACCGTGACATACTACATTCATTCTCTTTCCATCTATAAGGGCCAGTTTCTCATAACGGCTCCTTATCCATTCTGCGTCGTTGAGTTCGGCTTCCTGTATGATTCTTAAAGAAGGAATCTCTACCTCGGCTGGAATGACAGCTTCAGTACCATGAACCAGTAAATAGGGAGTTGCCCCAGTTTATGTGCGGACCGTAGTGCGGTACCCCAATAGGGCAAAGCTTCTCGTGCCATTGTTTGTGATTTTCTACCATCTTCCTTAGTATATTCTTGATGTTCTTGTTAACAGCTTCCACAGCTCCCTTCATCTGAGGCCTGTATGCTGTAGAGTTTTTATGCTTGATTTTGAAAGTTTCACACATGGCTTTCATAAGGACACTATTGATATTGGGGGCATTATCAGTGATAATGGACTCAGGAACTCCGAATCGGCAAACAATACGATCCTTGACAAAGTCCGCAACAACTTTCTTGGTTACAACTTTGTAAGATGCGGCCTCGATCGGACCGATGACATCCATTCCCCAGGCAGCAAAATGCCAAGGGGAACTTGTTGCATTGAGCTCGTTTGGTGGTACCTTTATCATGTCTGCATGCACCTGGCACTGGTGGCATTTCTGAACGTACCAGATGCAATCTGTTTCCATGGTCATCCAAAAATATCCAGCTCTGAGTATTTTCTTGGCTAGAACAAAATCGTTCATATGTGATCCACAAGTTCCGGCATGTATCTCCTCGAGCAATCTGGAAGCTTCCTTTGCGTCAACGCACCTTAACAACCCCAGATCAGGAGTTCTTCTATACAGGGTTCCTCTGCTTTGGAAGAAGTGATTGGATAGCCTCCACAGAGTGCGTTTCTGAATATGGTTTGCTTGCTCTGGATATTCTCCTCTTGCCAAATATTCTTTGATAACGTGGAACCAAGGTTCTCCATCTGTTTCTTCTTCAACATGAGCACAGTAAGCTGGCTGGTTATGGATTTTCACCATGATGGGATCGATCAAAATTCTTGTCTGGATGTTGTATCATTTATGATAAGGTGGCCAGTGCGTCTGCGAACTCATTTTGAATTCTGGGCACGTGTTTGAATTCTATCTTTGTGAATCTCTTCATTAGTTCCTGCACATGATACAAGTATGGCAGTATCTTGGTGTTCTTCGTAGCCCATTCTCCTTGAACCTGATGTACCAGAAGATCCGAATCACTGATTACGAGTAGCTCTTGTATATTCATATCGATGGCCAGGTTGAGTCCCATGATGCAAGCTTCGTATTCTGCCATCTTATTGGTGCATAGAAACCTAAGTTTCGCGGATACAGGGTAGTGTTGACCTGTTTTTGATACCAAAACTGCTCCAATGCCCACTCCTTTGAAGTTTGCGGCCCCATCAAAGAACATTCTCTAACCGTTGTAAGCTTCGGCAATATCCTCTTCTACGAAGGATACTTCTTCGTCAGGGAAATACTTTTTCAAGGGTTTGTATTCTCCTCCCACAGGATTTTCAGCAAGATGGTCTGCCAATGCTTGCCCTTTGACTACCTTCTAAGTTACATAGATGATATCGAACTCGCTTAACAGTATCTGCCACTTGGCTAGCTTCCCGGTTGGCATGGGCTTATGAAAGATGTACTTCAGAGGATCCATCCTGGATATGAGGTATGTGGTATAGGCACAGAAGTAATGCCTCAATTTCTGAGTTGTCCAGGTCAAAGCACAACAAGTGAGTTGTCCAACTCGATTCCTCAGCGGCTGACAATGAATCCCAGCAGCTTTCCTTCGGGAACCCCGAATGCACATTTTGCGGGGTTCAATTTTAGATTGTATCTCCTTAGCCTGTCAAAGAACTTTCTCAAATCCGCTATGTGACCTGCGGCCCTCTTGGACTTGATGATAACGTCGTCAACATGCACCTCTATTTTCTTGTGTATCATATCATGGAAGATGGTTGTCATGGCTCTCATGTAAGTAGCCCCAACATTCTTTAGAACGAATGGCATCATCTTGTAGCAGTACACTCCCCACGGTGTAATGAAAGTTGTTTTCTCTACGTCTTCTTCGTCCATCCAGATTTGAGATAACTCGCGAAGCAATCTACAGAGGATTGGAGTTCATTCTTGGCGCAATTGTCGATCAGGATGTGTATATTTGGCAGTGGAAAATCGTCCTTGGGACTTGCTCTGTTTAAATCTCGATAGTCAACACACACCCTGACTTTCCCATATTTCTTCAGAACTGGCACAATGTTTGCTAGCCAGGTTGGGTACTCAACTACCCTGAGGACCTTAGCTTTGATTTGCTTAGTGACTTCTTCCTTGATTTTCAGGTTCATGTCTGGTTTGAATTTCTGAGTTTCTGCTTCATTGGCGGACACATTGGATTGGTAGGCAACTTGTGAGCCACTATGGACGTGCTCAGACCGATCATGTCATCATATGACCACGCAAAGATATCCTCATATTCCTTCAAGAAATGAATGTATTCTTCCTTCTCTGACGGTGATAAGTGAATGCTTACGCGAGTTTCCTTGACGGTTTCGGCGTCTCCCAAATTTATTGCTTCAGTTTCGTCCAGGTTGGACATAGGCTTATTCTTAAAGTTCTCAACCTCCCTGACAACTTCCTAAGGTATTTCATCATCTTCTTCTGAATCATTATCCTTATGTTGCGTTGTCTCATTACATGTCACAGTCATCGATTCATCAGGAAAAGTAATAATAATGCTGTAGAAAGAAAATGTGAAAAATAATAATGAATGATAAATAGCAATGCATTGATTAAATTTTGAAAATACCCCAAAATAAGTACGACTCGATGAATCGAGCAATTATTTTGAAACAAAATGCGTCTCTAAAACAAAATTACTGAAAACATTTGAAATGCCCAGCATGACTATAGAAATAAATTAGGCTAAGTGCCAAGCTACACAGGGACTCGGCGGGCCCGGGATGGTGTGGCAGTCCAATTCCTGAGGACAGCTCCCTTCTCCATGGTCTGAATGGTGAGGCCTTCTTCCTCCTCCTCCTCAATTATCGCACTGCAATCCATATCCTCGTCTTCTAGGAACAAGTTCCTCAGCCCAGCTAAAGCTTCTTCTTCTGTAGTCCCCCATATCGTATCGGCTTAAGAAAATTCTGACCCAGATGTGGCACTGGTTGCTCGAGAGGGTAATAAGGACCACACCATGGTGGCGACCAGTCATTATACTCCTGCCAGGTATACGGGTACCCCATCCCAAAAGTTGTGCCGTGACGTTTCAGCTGTATTGGTTTAGTAATGTCCTGGAGATCCTTCCCCAGTCCTTTTCCAGGTTCGTACCCAGACCATGCCAGTATGCTTTCTATTTTGTTACTCCACCACTTGTCCTTCTCAATTGCGTTGACATGTTTAATATGGTGATAAGTTTCTCCACCCAGCC
Organism: Nicotiana attenuata; assembly: GCF_001879085.1. Lineage (NCBI taxonomy): Eukaryota > Viridiplantae > Streptophyta > Magnoliopsida > Solanales > Solanaceae > Nicotiana > Nicotiana attenuata. Next base: position 65,425 of record NW_017674591.1, read on the forward strand.
TTCTTTTATTCTCAATGACTGGGATAGTTTGACTGGTGTAAATGGGGTTACTCCCATCTCCGTGAATGACTACCTCCTAGTGGTTCCACTCGAACATCACGGCCTGGTGTAGTGTGGAAGCCACAGACCCAGCGGCATGTATCCAAGGTCGACCCAACAGAAGATTGTATGTAGCTGATATGTCAAGCACTTGGAATTCAATATTGAACCAAGTTGGCCCCATCTCCAAGCAAAGGTTAATCTCCCCAATCGTGGCCCTTTGATACCCATCAAAGGATTTCACGTTCATACTTCCTGCCCGTATCTCGTGGAAATCTTTGCCCAATCCATTCAGAGTAGTTAAAGGACAAATGTTGAGACTCGAGCCCCCATCTATTAGGACCCTGGCAATGAATTTGTCTTCGAACTGTACCGTGATATGCAGTGCCCTGTTGTGGCTTAACCCTTCAAACGGTAGTTTGTCCTTATGGAAGGTGATCTTATGACTTTCCAGCACTTGCCCTACCATGTTGGCCATTTCTCCACTGGTGATGTTGTTGGGCACGTAAGCTTCATTTAACACCTTCATCAGGGCACTCCTACGTGTTTCTAAATTTTGCAGTAGCAACAAGATGGATATCTGGGCGGGAGTTTTGTTTAAATAATCGATGACTGAGTATTTCCTCACCTGTACTTTCCTCCAGAGATCGTCTGGCCCAGTTTCAATAACAGGTTGCTTAGTAGCAGCCTCCTTGCTCGATCCTCCCAAATGTTCGGGTGTATAGATCCTTGCCGTTCTGGTCATTCCTTGTGCGGCATCAGATTCTTCCATTTTTGCTTTCCCTTTTCGCCTGGCTTCAGCAACATAGTCACACGGTATGGCGTTAGAATTGAAAGGAGGTGTGGTTGCTACTGTCACTGTGAAGGGTGCGGCCACTTCTACCTCAAATGGAGTAGGTGTGGCTGCAGCTGGTTCTACCTCTACCTCAAATGGGCCCGATGCAGTTACCTCGACTTCAACTGATGGTTGTATCTGTACCACAATAGGAGTGAGTATGACTGCGGGTTTAAAATCATCGCCTTCCCGAATGAGCCCGATTGAACCTTCAGGGTCCCATTCTTCATCCATCTCTATCACATGTACTCCATCACCTCTATGATCTGGAAGAGGATTGTTGCGGACATTGGGTGCAGCTTCCTTCGCTTGTATGACTTTGTTATCAATCAACGTCTGGATCTTATCTTTCATTGTCCGACACTCGTCAATGGTGTGCCCTTTCATACCAGAATGATATGCACGGGTTTTATTTGGGTTGACCCATTGAGATGAATTCTCCATTGCCACAGCAGGAACAGGGGTGACATAACCAACAACCTTCAATCTTTCGTACAACTGGTCGATGGGTTCAACAATGGCGGTGTATTGTCTAGGTAGTTTGCGATCAAAGTTAGGTCAGGGTTTCTGGTAATTTGGACGAGTTGGAGGTGAATGATAGTAGGCTGGCTGGGTGTTATAGGTGTGATAGGCGGTGGCGGGTTGAGAATATCTGGGAGGTGAAGGTTGGTATGTGGGTGGAGGTGTTTGGTATATGGGTGGAGGTGTCTGGTATGTGAGCGGAGATTTTAGGCCTTGGGCCACCATTACTGCCCCTACTTCCTTCTTCTTTGATATGCTACCAGATTGTAATGCTTTGTCCGTGGCCTGTAGCGCCTCAAAATTCGTCACCATCCCGCTTTTGACACCCTCTTCAATCCTTTCTCCGGTTGATGATATCAGAGAACTTGTGATTCTCAATGACCATTAGCCTTTCATAATACTGTGGGTCTTGTGCCCTGACAAAGAACTTGTTCATTTCCTCTTCTTCTAACGCTGGTCTGACCTTGGCTGCTTCTGACCTCCACCGAGTAGCATACTCGCGGAAAGTCTCAGTTGGCTTCTTCTTTAGGTTTTGGATATAGAAGACGTCTGGTGCATTCTCCGTATTGAACCTAAACCTGTCCATAATTTTGATATCATCTCACCCAACTGGCCCACTTCTTAGGGTTCTAGCTTATGTACCAGGACAGGGCATCTCTGGTAAGACTTCTCATGAAGAGCTTCATTCGGATCCTTTCATCCTTTCCGACCCCCACGGGCTTGTCATAGTAAGTTCTCAGATGAACCTTGGGATCACCTGTTCCATCGAAAATTTCGAACTTGGGAGGTTTGTAACCCTCTGGCAGTTCCACATCTGGTTGTATGCATAAATCCTCGTAGTTCAGACCTTCTATCCCTGTACCTCCTTCAACACCCTGAACTCGGCTTGTCAATTTCTTGAGATCCTCGGCCATGTTTTTGATGAGCAGGTCCTTCTCAGCTAATTCTGGTGTATAGGAGATTGGTTGAGTGGAGTGAGGCACGATTTCCACGTATATGGGGTTGTTCTGATGAGTGCCAGGGACTTGGGTGTAGTGGTGGTTGTTGGTTGAGTTTTGAGGATCGGGAATGGGTTGTGGTGTGTTCGAGGGGTGTGATAGGTAGTGGTTTGCGGATACCGGGTTGGTTGATGGTGGTGTTGTGGAGGAGTCGGTATCGGCAAAGGATTGGGATTTTGAGGTGGGGTTGCATATTGATGGGGGGCTGGAGGATTTTGCGGATGCTGGTTAGGCGTATTTTGGGGAGGTGCTGGGTTTTTGGTATTTTGTTGGTTGATGTCGGGGACGTTTAGAGCGAGAGAGAGGTTTTCTAGGTTGCGGACTTGCTCAAGTTCTCCTTATAACTCCAGTATTTTCTGCTTTAACCGCAGAACCAATTCATTTTGGGCCGGAGTGCTTCGTCCGTCTGAAGTTTCCGCATTCTCAGCGTTTTCCTTTCGAATACCACTTAAGTCAACCATCTTTGCTTTTCCTCTGCTTTTCATGTTACTTGGAGGAGGAGGAGGTGGAGGGCCTCTTGATCTGGTGTGATATGTTTATGATGCCAGTATGTTCGAACCAACCTTTAGGGGATGGGAATAATAAAAAATAAATGAAAACAAAAGGTAAACAAGTCAGTAGGGATTTTGAATAAGTCCGCAGTGTTTAAACACATATTGCGGGAATATAAATTCGTGTCCTAGTTTGGGAGCCTCGTTGTGCCCGAGTTAGGCCTAGCGATAAATAGATTGGGAGAAATTCAATGCCAATAATTGCCTCATTTCATTAATGTAAAGATAGACGACCCAAAACGACACAAAATAAGATAAGTCACTAATGGCACTTGGCCTTATTACATTTGAAAAGCAAGTAAACCTAATCTACTTGGTCCCAAAAGGACTTTCTCCAGGCTGGATACTCTTGTCGATCATATCCCCAGTTCGCGCAGGTTCAGCAGTAAGAATGCCCTTGCCAAAAGTCATCCTTCGTTCCCTTTAGCGTTCTGGCAGTCGGTGACTCTCTTTCTCATTTTCCCTTCCAATTCCATCAGACTGTATTCCAGATATTCCAACCTTTCACTAGACTTAACAGCCCTCTCTTTCTATTCATTGATCATTTCCATATCATCCTTGTGTTGCTCCATAGCGGATTCTTTTGCGCAGTTTGTTATACTTCACCTATGCTTCGACAACTTCGTCTATGACCCTGTTTCCTGGACCAACTCTTGGCTCGAATATTCCCCCTATGTTATCATCCAACCATGAGGGGTAGAAGTACACATGACCCGCATGATATCGATCTTGCTTGATAGTATCCTTTTCTACGATAATCTTTAAGTTCCACATGTGCTGTGCTTCATTTTTGTATGGAATGGCATCACCCTGAAAATCAGCTACGAAGTGACTCATTTTAGCAACCCGTGGTATGACCTGCTTCCTGCCTGCCTGTCTCATAAGCCTGAGGGGAGCATAAGGGTATTTGCCCCTTAAACCGATCAGTACCAAGTGTGGAACATCCCTGGATCTGATGATGAATTCGTCGGTAGGGAACCACTCGAACATCCATTGAACCTGGTCCTCGGTCAGATTGTTGAAAAACTGCAGCCATCCTATAGCATCCTTTCATTGAGGAAACATGTCTGGAATATATGTCATTTTCTTGGGATGGTGGAAGGCTATATGATCATTCCACGGCCTTCGTAGAAACTCTTGACGGTGTTGACCCCTTTGGAAATGTTCTAACAACCAAACCTGCAACAGCAAATTGCAACCCTCGAAGTATCTGTACCCTTTCTGACAATGCTCCAAGGCCCGGTAGATGTCTGCAATGATCATAGGGACAATGGTATGTGTCTGCCCTTCGCTCCCTTCCATCAAAGTTTTGTCCACCATGGCCAGTCTGGTATAGATTCTGGATCGGGAGCACTAGCATGCCCAAGAAACACACGATGAACACAAAGACCCTGCGGTGAATCCACCCCAAGGAGGTGATGGAGAATTCATCATCAAAAATACGGTTAGACCTGCTGTGATCGTATCGTTCATAGAGGAAGTCGAAGGGTAGGTAGGAGTTTTTCAGGCACTCTAAGTCATCATTTTTCTTTTACCCCATCATTTTAAGAAATCCCCTAGTGGTGCAATTTTCAGGTGCCAATAAACCATGGCTTTCCCAAGGTAGCCCAGCAAATCCCCCTATTTCTTCCAAGAGAGGGGTCATCTCTATGCTTCCAAAGTGGAACATGGCTCTTTCTTTGTCCCACAACATTGTGGCAGCCTCGATCACCATTTTGTTTGGCTGGAGGTCCAACAAATAAGGCAAATTTCCTAAGACCCTTTTCACATGATTTTGGTCACTTGATGGAAGATCCCTCCACCAATCTAGCAATGGTGATGGTATGTTACTAACCATGCCGAACCGGGGGACTTCGTGCCTCATTTTCTGCAAAACAAATATGGTTAGCCCCTTTCCCCCTCCAAATCCGACTATTTATACAACAATGATTAGCATACTGGCAGTTATTTCTCCAAATTAATGCACACAATCGTAGTTACGTTCATTGGAAATATGGAAAACATGATGGACTTTTGGACGAGGCTTGTCTTAAAGGGTTATTATGTGGACAACATATTAACCTGCCTAGGTTTACCATGATGCATGTATAATTAATCAGAGTAAGGTTTCTATTGAGGTCTAAACCGGTACCCTCAAGTGGACAACTTGAGAGGGAAAGGCACGGAACCGTCGACTGCACCGCTGATCGACTAGTTTTACCGCAAATACGCCTTTCCGCATTTAATGGGTGATATATATAGGAAGAGCGCAAACAATCATCAAGCGTTGCTATGGGATTGATTACGCACGAGTGAAATATGATGTTGAGCATGATTTATGCAGCAATAAAAAGCATGTTGTCAAGTATTTGCACGTTAAAAAATGATAAATGCGGTATTTAAATAATTGAAAGACAGTAAAAAAAGAAAACAAGGAGACAAGTCAGTTTCAGGAAATAAATAAAATCATAAATGCTTGAGAGATAAGCAATTAAAGCCAAGTAAAGGGGAGAGGGAAGGTCGTATAAACAAAATAAGGCATGCTTAAGACTAATTCACAAAAATAAGTTCGTTATGGTAAGAGCCTAAAAGGTCCCCAGCAGAGTCGCCATGCTGTCGCACTCCTTTTGTCCTCGCGGAGTTCGGGTTTCGACATTCATTGGGAACAAATCATTTCCTTTTGGGAATTAGTTATGGAATTTGAAGAGTCGCCACCTAACGGATTTAAGGTGCGTTAGGGCACCTAAAGCAAAGAACTCGTAAACCAGTTTGCATTTCCAGAGATTGGGTAAAGGCTCAAAATAACCTTGAGGGAAAGGTGTTAGGCACCCCTAGAGGTCCACAACAGTGGGTCCCGACCGAACTCAAATTAGGTGAATTGGTCTTAAGCAAACAAAGTAATTTAGACAAACAGACATTTTGTTTAAAATAAGGGGTAAATGGGGTCCTAGGTTTTTTAGCCTATAGGATCACTTCTGTGCAATGCTTGGTAATCGTCCCCGAGTTGGGGTGCTACACATAGCATAAGCGCACAGGTCATCATATCCTTTACTACCCGATTACCCTCCCATTAATGGTTATATAAGCGGTTCTAATTTAAACGTACCCTATGCGTGCATTACCCGTCCCTTACTTATAGTCCTGGAGGTGTTTAGGACTTCTAGATAAGGTGGATCTAGACTCTTCTATAGTGTTTAAAAGGAGAAAATCAAAGCGACAAGCAAAACAAATAGGACTGTCAGATAAAGGAACAGTTAAAGGCTCATATTTACCTCCACAAATAAGCAAGCAACTGCACGTCTCAAACAGCAGTATTCTAGACACTTTAAAAGTCCTATAGCAGGATATCTAGGTGAAAACAAAGCAGAACATATGCAATGTTTCATTAAAGCGAAGCATAAGGTACTTAATCAGTTGCCTACTTATTTTAGGACTACCTAAATCTGGGCAGTAAACAAAGCACAGTTTTATAATTTCAAGATTTTAGTAGCCCTACAGGCTTGCCTAGGCGTGGATCATCGATGTCCTATGAACATGGTATCTAGTCATTAATCAGAAGTGCAATAAACCAGTAAACAATTTTAAGCAGGCAGTTTGGTTCATTAGGGCCTATAGGCATGCTGTCTAGGTGTGGAAACTGATTTAAACTTATAGACGTGGTATCTAAATGCATAAATTGGTTTTAAGACCTTATAGACATGGTGTCTAAATGCAGCAATTGTTTTTAAAACCTTATTTGCATGCAGAAAACTGATTTAAACCTTGTTGGCATGCGAAGACTGAGTTTAAGCTTGCAGGCATGGTGTCTCAATTAACGAACGTCGCAGTAACCTATAGGCATGGTATCTAGAATGCAGGACTGATTTTAAATCCTATAGGCATGGTATCTACCCTTTCCCAACAAAATATATATAACAATCCCTCCCAGATTTACTAATATCCCCAATATCTGTTTACAAAGAAATTATTATTACAAACCAACATAAACAATGAATTACAAAAGTGGAACTGCTAAAACAATAGGGAGCCTGAACAGGCCCAAACAGTAAACCTGAAAAGTCAGGCCTTCAACCAAGTATGAACATGCCAATACTCTCATAGTGCACCCAATGGTATCCTGGTGGTTCAAAGTTCTCAAGGGCCTCAGGGATCCCGGGCAATGCTCACACCAGAAAACTTTCAAAGCAACCATTTGTGAGCAAGTTTGGAAAGCCAGCCCCAGTGTGTCAAAGTTCAGAGGAGTCTCATGGACTCCTAGGCAATGCTCGCACTGGAGGGGTAGGACCCTAGGTGTTCTAAGAGTAGGAGTTGGAAACATGCGGTAGTTTTTAGAAAATAGTTTTGGATTCTCAGAAAGTAAGGAGCAAACAGGGTCATTCAATTCTTGTAACTCAAACAAAGGTCCCAACAATCAAACAGTATACAGAAACAGGATCACGTAAAGTTTCAACTTAGCTTACTAGCTGTTACTAGGTGAGAAAACATTAAACAAAGGCATGGCATACTAGGATCAATCAGACAATCACATACAAAGGGGGTAGCAGGGTTTGGGAGCAATGTTGGTTAGAAGTCTGTGAGAGGTGAATATTTTAAAAATAAGATAGAAAGAACATGCTAGTGGAGAAGTAGACAGACATAGGTCTAATTTAGATATGAGCAAGCATGCAGATTTGCCGAAAGCAAAAGCACATAGGTCTAGCTGAAACAAAAGTAAATAGGTTGAAAGCCGGTAACTCAAAGGTTTAATCAAACAGAAGTACACATGCTATTGTAGTAAACACATAGGTTTGATTAAACAGAAGAAAGACATACTGATTATAAGAAAACACATAGGTCAAATTGAATAGCAGGAAACATATAGTCTAATTGAATAGTAGTAAACATGCTGATTAGGAACAATAAACATGAAGCACAGGGATTTAATGAGATGAAATAGACATGCTGATAACAGGGCACATAGTTAAATCGAATAACACTAAACATGCTGAGTAGGAAACACATAGGCTTAATCGAATGGCAGTAGCGGAAGCATACCAGTTAAGAGATAGCAATAGAAGAGTGAAGCAAACAGAGTCCAAAGGTCTAGCCTGGGCTTCCAGCCGGCTAGACAATGTAACACCAAAGAGCAGAAGATTGTGATAGAGGAAGAGAGCAAGAATTTTGTGTACTTTTCTATATCTGTGTGCATGTGTGCTAAAGAAAAAAGAGTGAGGCTTATATAACTTTTAGCAGAGTAAACAAATAAGGCAAGGAAAATTAACGGCACATAAATAAAGTATGCAAATCAATTAACCAGTCAGTTAGGGCTAACCTAATCAATCAATATCACTTAAATTATGGAGAATCTCATACGAAATCAGTCAGTTGGCATGATTGAAGTTAAATAAGGTAAGCAATAAGTCTAAAGACCATAGATTAGACTGATTAATCTAAATAAGGCAAGTAGTACCAATTAAAAGTTATAAATGAGGAAAATAGGTAAAATCATGGGGAAGTACTAATTTTAACAAGAAAATATGATTTGAACCCTAAGTCAATCTATTTTGATTGACAGAGATAAACAATAACGGAAAAATTGAAGCGGACAGTGAGACAAATGAACGAACAAAGGACTAGAACATAAGAGTAAAGATAACCAGCTTCAAACACTTAGAAACGTTTAGAAAAGTTTTTGCAGAAACAAGAAGAAGTGGAACCCTAGTGTGGGAAACCTTAGGATCGATCATCAGTAAAAAAAACAGAAGGAAAATGCTACAGAAACTCGAAACCATTTCAGATCTACAGAGATCTGGCCAGCACATAATAAGGAAGCAGAAACCCTAATATAACAAGATACTAAAATCAATTAACAATAAAGAAGACAAGAGATTTTAAAAAGAAAACTACTGATAAACTCAGAATCACTCAAGATCTGGACAGATTCGCGTTTAAAAACGTTAGGGTATTGAGAAAAAGGGGTGGGGTAAAGAAAATCTAATTTTGAACCAAAGATTCGCACCATAAACACAAAATAATAGCACTCACAAACGGAGATGACCGTAGGCAGACTCTTAAACAGTTTCAAACAAGCTCTGGGTTGGATCTCTTAGAGATCCCTTCACGAAATAACAAAATCGAACAACCAGAAGAAGTAAGAGGCCAGTAGGGGCCTCAAATCACCAGGGAATCCCATGGCGTGGGTAAGAATCGAAAGGTTTGGGGGAGAATTTAGGTGGCGATGCTAGGGTAAGGGTTGGTCTTGGAGAGAACCGCAGAAGAAGGGGGATTCAAGGGCGGCTGGGTATGAAAAATGATTAGGGTTATGGGGTCGTTTGAGTTAAAAAAGGAAAGAGTGAATGGGGGCCGTTGATCTCAAAGATCAACGACCAAGATTGGAGGGGTTTGGGGCCGGGTAGAGGTCTTTAGGTTTGGGCTAGGGTGATTTAGGCCTGGATTTAATTAAATTGGGGGGGGGGGGGTCCGATTTTGGTATAAATTAGGGGCTATTTGTTAAATACCCATTTTTACTAAATAAAATAATTTAAAAAATAGCTAATTAAATGATAAAAAATGATTTTCATGCATGAAGGTAATTTAAAATAATTACTTAATATTATAAAAATATAAAAAGTTATTTTTTAGATGGATAATGTAGTTATGCATATGTTTAGGCTATTATTGCAAAATATGCAATTAAAGTCTAAAAAAAATACAAATGTAATTGTAAAAAATGCAATTAAAATATTTGAACACCTATATGAGCCTAAAAGATGAATTTAGATGATTAAATCATCATAAAATAATATGCGGGATGATTTTTGGATATTTATATAATAAAAAATACAGAAATAAATTAATTTAAGGCCCTTAAAATTATAGAAAAAACCGTAGAAATATTTGTGCATGTATGCACAATATTTTGAAAGTATTGATGCACATTTAAAAATATATGAGGGAAAATTGGGTATCAACACTACCGGTCCTTGGGGAGTGTGTTAGAGTTAGTTAAATATTAATTGGATCAGATTGTTGTTATTTGGCTTACCTAGCGGGTGAGGTTAGGTGCCATCACGGCTAGTTGGATTTTGGATCGTGACACCTTCATCTCGAATTCCTTCTTTAAATAATCAATTGCCTTTTTGGAGTTCTATTAAGGTTTATGTCATCGACATATACGGCAAGTACAACAAATTTCGATGTTGTTTTTTATTTATAAAAATACATGGACAAATGGCATCATTTATATAACCTTCCTTTAATAAATACTAACTAAGACGATTATACCACATTCGTCCTAATTGCTTTAGACTATACAAAGATCTTTGCAATTTGATTGGAAATATTTCCCGGGACTTTGAGTTATGTGTGTCAGGCATTTTAAATCCCTCGGGATTTTCATGTATATCTCATTATCAAGTGAGCCATAAAGGTAGGATGTAACTACATCCAATAAATGCATGTCAAGCTTTTCATGGACAGCAAAACTAATGAGATAACGAAATGTTATTGAATTCATAACAGGTGAATATGTCTCTTTATAATCGACACCAGGCCTTTGTGAAAATCCTTGTGCAACAAGGCGTGCCTTATATCTTTATACCTCATTTTTCTCATTTCTCTTACTTACAAAGACCCATTTATAGCCAATAGTCTTAACACCATTAGGTGTTTGGCCTACAGGCCCAAAAACTTCACGTTTTGCAAGTGAATCCAATTCAGATTGGATTGCTTCTTTCCATTTTGGCCAATCACGTCTTTGCCGATATTCTCCAACAGACTGAGGTTCAAGATCCTCACTATTTTGCATAATTCTAGATGCAACATTGTATGCAAAAACATAATCCACCACTATATCCAATCGATTCAAATCTGTCTCAATATCGATTGGACTTATTGATAGTTCCTTATTTTCTTGAGTCTCAGGCTCAGTGATTTCCTCATGAATCTCAAGTTTGGTTAAATCGTGGATTTTTTCATGAGACTCTTTCATAGTGCCATCTTGATCATTTGTTTTTCTTTTTCTAGGATTTCGATCTTTAGAACCCAATGGTCTGTCACGTTTTAGGCGTGCTTTTGACTCATTAGCTATACCACTAGAAGATTGTCCAACAGGGACGTCAATACGGATTGAAACATTCTCTACAGGGATATGTGATTTTGTTATCCTTTTCAAATCCGTAAATGCATCTAGCATTTGATATGCTATTTTCTGCAAAAGTATAATCTTTTGCACCTTTTTTTTTCACAAATAGAGGCACGTGGATCAAGATAAGGCAATGATGGATTTTTTCACAAAATTTCCCGTTTGGTTTCACCAATTTCTCCCCCTAATTTTGGGAAAAATGCCTCATCAAATCGACAATCTGCAAATCGAGCAGTGAACAAATCTCCCGTTAATGTTTCGAGGTAGCAAAAAATTGAGGGCGATTCAAAAACCAACATATATTCCTAAATTTCTTTGGGGACCCATCTTGGTGCGATATGGCTGATGTTTTATACGTCAATACCACACAAGAGGGGGGGTGGGGTGATTTGTGTGGTACCTAATTTTTCCCTCTAGAAGAACCTGGTTCTTCTAGGTGTACTAACTCTACTGTTTGCGGAATAATAAGTACATAAAATAAGGAACACAGAGATTTATACGTGGAAAACACCCGGCTCAAAAGGTGAAAAAGCCACGACCTACTACTCAGTAGGATTTTCCCAAACTTCCACTAAAATCACTGAGCCATAACAGCATTTACAAAACTCTTGTAAACCTAAGGATTAACTCTAATCGCGTTGTGGCACACAGCCTCAGCTGTTGCGACAACTTCAAGTTAACTCTAACTTGAATACTCAAAGTACCTAATACAATTGCTTCTATGAAAGCTGAAAGGTATAAGTTTAAATCACCTACTATAATTGAACTAGAATAAAAGAAAGACACAATGGAATTAATTCTTCTATCTTGTCCAAGTAGCTTCAGGAATGCACACTCAAATCTCACATAAATTGCTTGCAAAATTGCCTCACTCTTTGCTCTCAATTTAGTTTAACTTCTGCGTTTGTGCAATACCTGTAAAAGAGAACAATCATTGTTATTTAATGAGTTAGTAATTAGAGTTTGATTGAGACTCAATTGCTGATCTTCCATCGAAGTTGAGTCCTTGAACACCACAAACTCCAACACTATCTTTTATCCGGATTGTGTTCTCTTCACCTAAGGAGACTTTATCTCCTTATCCAATATGCAACCTTTTCGATCAGATCAGGATATATTACTGCTTGATCAATGGGACTTATCTCCTTCACGTGCATCTCACATGTGTAGGTTGATCATGACTGTGCTTCACATGATGGACCTGGTCCATGACTGAGTTCATTTGTCATTCTTCAAAACTTTCACTTGTTCTTGGGCCAACAAATTCCCCCTTTTTGATGATGACAAACTCTATGCTTTTTACTGATCAAAAGACCTGTAAGAACTCAGCTTAACCATCAACACTAGACTTAGAAAATTTACTTCTCATCAAGGACCAGGTTAATTAGGTTATAAATATCACTTATTTCAGAATAATTTGTAAAGCACAATATCTTCCCCCTTTTGGCATTATCGAAAAGTTGCATACATAGTGTGAATCCCAGATTTTAAAAAGTACACATGGCCACTGGGGCAACTGCAAGTGAAATCATGGTGCAATTATCAATAATCAACAAATATATTTAAACTATCAAGATCAGAATCATCATAGAACAAGAGAAAACAGTTTTTGTCATTGATAATGATATGGTGCCATTAACAGTCCACAAAAAGAAAGAAAAACTTTCAAAACATGAGCAAAGAACAGAAAAATCCCTAATCCGGGTCACTGGGGGTCATTGGGGGTACTGATAGGTTCAGAAGACAAGTGCTAGGAGACCTAAGGCTTGGAGGAGCTAGAGGGTTGAGTCTGGAGAAGGTTTAGCATATTCTGAAGAATTCCACCACTCTTCTCCTTTTCTTTTGCTAGCTCAGTTCTAAGGCCATCCCTCTCAGTTTCCAATTTAACCACACGAGCCTAAAGCCTAGCAATTTCAGCATCCTTAGTTCCACATTCCTGAACCAAAGTCCTAACTTTGCTATTGATGGGTGTCTTCAGAGATGAACCAGGTTCACCTGGGATGGCATTGACTGGATAGTCACAAGCTAGAAGAGTCTTGATGCCAAAATGTTCCTTGTTTGAGGCCATTTCCCATTTCTTCAAAGGCACATTCAGCCTGTCCAGAACTGTGGTCAGTATAAAGCCATATGGAGTAGCATGAGCCTTGGTGCCATTGATGACCCTGTCTAGCTATTTGATAATGAGGGCAGGCCAGTTGATTTGTTTTCCTCTCTCAAGGCACTCCATAAGAACCAGGTCCATGTAGTTTGCAGTATGTCTTCTCTCTTGTCTGGGAAATAGGCACTTGTTGACAAACTCAAACACAACCTTGTGCTCAGGCCTCATCTCACTTTTCTGCACAACCCTGGCTTCATTCACCTCCTCTGAATCACAGAACCTCTTTGTGATCTCAAGGGCAGTAGGTAAGGAGTCCAGGCATGGCCACCTTTGCCTAGTGTAGTTATCAAACCTTTTAGAGGGTATTTCCAAAATTTCTCTCAGTTTCTCAGCATCAAACTGCATTGGGACCCTTCACCAAGCTACTGACCACCCCATCCTTAACAGCAACATTAGCCATGAACTCAATTAGTTCATTTCTGGCTAGTCTCCCATCCATCCGAAGGACCATGTCCTTCCAACCTTGAGCAGCTAAAGAGTCAACCAACCTCATCATCCCTGGTTCCACCAGGTCCTTCAACAATCTACCTTTCAAGATTTTTTTCCTGCCAAAGATGGCAAACTTGTCCTGTTCCTTCTCAGATTCCTCTTCTTCTTCTTCTCCACTCCACTCTTCATCATCTGAAACTTTTGCTTGTTTAGCTTTCACTGCAGATCTTGTCCTTTTGGCTAGTGAGGGTTCAGCAGACACAAGTACAGAAGAAGACTTCTAGAAAGAAGTCTTGGGCTTTTTAGGTTTGGGTGTAGGAACCTCCACTGTTGTACCCCTTTCTTGATGGACCAGTTCTATCTCCTCTTCCTCTACAACTTCAGAGGATTCTGCAACCTTTCCCTTTCCCTTCTCCATTCTTTTTCTTGCTTTCTTCTAGAGCTTTTTGTAAGTCAGCTTCACTTTGTTTTACCCTGCTTCTTGTGGCTCTACCCTTAGGCACTGAAGGGGCAGTAGGTGTTGGGGATGAAGTTTTTCTTTTCTTGGATGGCTTGGGAACATTTGGGGCTTTTGGAGTGGTAGCTTTGCGTTTATTTGGGTCATAACTTGCTCCAGCCCTTTTCAGTAAGTCAGCCAAGGTTTCCTTACTAGATGAAACAGGTTCATCTCTATGTTTGCTTAGATGAACCAACCCCTCAGTTGCTTCTCCAGCGCCACTTCATGCCACTCTCCTCTGCAACGCCGCATATAGCAAGAACTTTTTCCTTCCCATTTCCCCTCTCTTCACCACTTGCACCCTCTCTCTATTTTCCTTTCTTTTTACCTCCACTCCTACTCGATTCAGCCAGTTTTACATTTCTAATAGGTCCAACTAGAACAAACCTAGTTTCTAAGTTTTCAACCACAGAAGAACTTACCTCAGCAGTGGTTTCTTGAGTTTTCTCAGTGTCAGAAGACCCATGTCCTTTACCTTCACTCGCAGATTGAAAAGATTCGGACTCAGAACTGGAGTCAGACTCTTGAGCTGGACTTTCTTTCACCTGGCTAGCTTTCAGCCTTTCACTTAACACCTTTCTCAGAGCCCCAGATGCTACAGTTTTTCGAGCCAACATTTTCTGCCTTCGAAACCTAGGTTTTGGGGATTCACTAGGAGGAGTAGATGAGGATGAATTTGAGGGTGATGGTGGTGGAGGAGAACCAGGATGATCTTGTGGGTTAGACAATTTTTGTTCATTTCTTGAGTTAATTTGGGAATTTTTGAGAGGAGAGCAATTAGAGTTGAAGAAGAGATTTTTGACGGTTTTAGAATAATGAAGAAGTTTAGATATGTGGAGTGTATTTAATGAGAATTAGACATTAATTCAGTAACCACAACTTTTCAGGGGTCAAATAGAAGTCTAATCAGACTGTAATTCCAGAATTTTAATAATTATTTGGCTTCCCTAGATATTAGGCAAAAATCACGGTTTTAGAGTTCAAAATGGACGGAACTGGTTCAATGCTTCAACGGATAGAATTTTATAGGAATTTGGCAAGTATATGACTTCTACTCATGATTGAATTGTTAATCTTTCTAATTGTGCAAGGTATTGAAAACATACCTGAGCTTTCATATGAACCCATACTGATGAACCAGGTTCTTCATTTAGAATTCTCTTGAACATGCCTCAAATGTCATAATAGAGAAAATTTGGTAAGAGATCAGTGAGTCATATAAACACATGTCACTGGAGTATACTAATTAAAGTATGAAGCTGAGTAAGAATTAATCCAGACATTTACACAGGGTTAGAATTTCTAGCCAATTTTTTTTTCATTCTGAGCTGGACCTATTAGGTGATCTTAATCATCCCTAATTCTAACCTGTTCCTCTCAAAGTTTTCTCTACTCAGTGCTTTAGTGAAGATGTCAGCAATTTGCTTATCAGTAGCACAGAATTCTATAGAGATCAATCCTTTTTTCTCATAGTTATCTCTTAAGAAGTGGTGCCTAACATCTATGTGCTTTGTCCTCTTTTTATGAACAAGTTTCTTTGTCATACTTATAGCACTAGTGTTATCACAAAATATAGGAATGCAACCTACTTCAATACCAAAATCTACCAGCTCCTATTTGATCCATAGCAATTGAGCACAACAAGAAGCAGCAGCAACATATTCAGCTTCAACAATAGACAAGGCCACTGAATTTTGCTTTTTAGTAGCCCATGACACAAGACATGAACCAAGGAAGTGTGCCATACCTGAGGTGCTCTTCCTATCCACTAGAAAACCTGCATAATCAGCATCAGCATATCCTACTAAATTGAAATTGCTACCTTTGGGATACCAAAGACACATATCCGTGGTGCCTTTCAAGTATCTTAGTATCCTTTTGACAGCAGTCAGGTGAGACTCTTTAGGATTAGCCTGAAAGCGAGCACAAAGCCCTACACTGAAAACAATGTCAGGTCTGCTAGCAGTAAGATACAAAAGTGAACCAATCATACCCCTATACAACTTTTGATCAACTGATGAACCAGGTTCATCAACATCTAATTTAGTGGCAGTTGCAATGGGTGTGTCTAACTCTTTAGATTCTTCCATTTTAAACTTTTTGATTAGCTCTTTTGCATACTTCTGCTGATGGATCATGGTTCCATTTGGACTTTGTTTGATCTGTAAGCCTAAGAAGAAGTTAAGCTCACCCATCATGCTCATTCAAACTCGCTCGCCATTAGTTTTGCAAAGTCCTTACTTAGCTTATCAGTAGTGGCCCCAAAGATTATGTCATCAACATAAATTTGTACCACAAGGAGATCCTTACCTTTTTCCCTTAAGAATAAGGTATTGTCAATTTTACCTCTTTTGTATCCATGTTCACGCAGGAATTTGGATAGTCGTTCATACCATGCTCTTAGGGCCTGCTTCAGTCCATAGAGAGCCTTGTCTAGCTTGTACACATGCTCAGGACATTCCTTGCTTTCAAACCCTGGAGGTTGTTTCACAAACACTTCTTCTTTCAGGTAGCCATTCAGTAAGGCACTTTTGACATCCATCTGATGAAGAGTGAATTCCATATGTGCTGCAAAGGCTATGAGAAGTCTGATTGCCTCTAGTCTTGCAACTGGAGCAAAAGTCTCATCATAATCTATGCCCTCCTCTTGGCTGTAACCTTGGACCACCATTCTTGCCTTGTTTCTTGTAACAGTTCCATCTTCATCAAGTTTGTTCCTAAAGACCCATTTTGTACCAATAACTGATCTATCTTTGGGCCTTGGAACTAGATGCCACACTTGACTTCTCTCAAATTGATTGAGTTCATCTTGCATTGCAATGCATCCTGCAAAGCCTCAACAACATTTTTAGGTTCAATAAGAGAAAAAAAGGCATCAAAGGCACACAGATTCTTTAGTTGTGATCTAGTTTTGACTCCAAATGTCGGATCAGTGATAATGTTCTCAATGGGCTGAGAACTTTGATACTTGTGAGGTTTCACAACCAACTGGTTTCTACTGGATGCTTCTCCTATGATCTGTTGCTGAGGAACTGGGTCATGAACAGGTTCTTTTAAGGGATTTATTTCAATTCCTCTTTGACAAGTTCCCCCTGTCAGGTTGCCCTGGATGGAAGGACCTGTTCCATCACATGTTCCTTCTTTTGGTGCCACTTTGACTTGTGCTGAGACTTCAGTTAATTCCTTTATCAACCCAATGGATTCATCTTCATGTTCCTATCTCTCAGAAAGAATGTTAGTTTCATCAAATACTACATGTACGTTTTCTTCTAGACACAAAGTTCTTTTATTGAACACTTTATATGCTTTGCTATGTGAAGAATATCCCAAGAATACTCCCTCATCACTTCTGGGATCAAACTTACCTAGGGAGTCCTTTCCATTGTTGTGCACAAAACACTTACATCCAAACGCCTTAAGATGAGATATATTGGGTTTTCTCCCTTTAAGTAACTCATAGGAAGTCTTTTCTACAAGAGGTCTAGTCATGCAGCTATTGATAATGTAACATGCAGTGTTTACAGCCTCTGCCCAGAAGCTATGGGGCAGCTTACTAGAAAGAAACATAGTCCTAGCCATGTCTTCAAGAGTCCTGTTCTTTCTTTCAACTACTCTATTTTGTTGAGGAGTCCTAGGGGCAGAGAAATTATGATCTATACCATTTTTATCACAGAACAACAAATTAAGCATTTTCAAATTCAGCTCCATGATCAGACCTAATGGATGCAAGTTGATTTCCTAATTGTTTCTGAATTTTTCTAACAAAGGCAGTAAACATGTCAAATGCTTCATCTTTAGTTGTTAGAAATATAACCCAGGTAAATCTAGAGTAATCATCAACAAGCACCATTACATATTTCTTTCCACCTCTGCTCGTGGTTCTCATTGGACCACAGAGATCCATATGGACCAGTTCCAACGACTTGGTTGTGCTTACCATTTTCTTGCTTTTGAAAGATGATCTTACCTGCTTCCCCCTTGCACAGGCCTCACAAACTTTATCTTCTTTGAACTTGATGTTGGGTAACCCTATCACCAAGTCCTTAGAGACTAATTTGTTCAGTTGATTCAGACTGGCATGACCACGTCTTTTGTGCCACAGGAGGGGATCATTATCCAGCACACTTAGACATGTTAGTACATTTTTTGAAAGAGTGGACAAATCTACAATGTAAATGTTGTTAACTCTCTTTCCCTGCAAAACAATCTTGTCAGTGGTAAGGTTAATCACAAAGCATTTAGTAGAGTTGAATGCTACAAGGTTACCTCTGTCACACAGTTGTGACACACTAATCAGGCTATATTTCAAGCCATCTATCAAGTAGACATTCTCAATGGAGTGAGAGTCTGTCTTACCTACCTTTCCAACTCCAATAATCTCACCTTTCTTCCCATTTCCAAAGGAAACATTACCTCCCTTTAAGTCCTCAAGTGAAAGGAACTAGTTCTTGCTTCCAGTCATATGTTTTGAGCAGCCACTATCCATGTACCACATTTAGCTACTTCCCTTCACTTGGACCTGAAAAAAGAAATCAGGGGTTAGTCTTAGGAACCCAAACTAGTTTGGGTCCCTTTTTATAGGCAAAGGGATAAATCAGATTCGTTCTAGCCCACCCAGGCAGCCTATTTTTTTCTTGAACAAAAGCTTTGTAATTTTGACTGGCCTTTTCTTTTGCATTACATTCATTTTTGTAATGACCAGTCTTGCCACAGTGTGTGCGATTTTGTTCTCAGGAAGAGTGAGGTACTTGCTTTTAGGATCCCATTTAGGTGCTTGAGTCCCATTGCCAAGTCCTCTTTTGTTGCTACTATGATGTTCTTGTAGCCAAGAGAGTGCATCAGAAGCCTTGTTCCATTTGCAAGTTCTGTCTAGTTCATGTTTTACCTTCCCTAGATCTTCTTTCAATACTCTTATCTGCTCATCCTTCCTGTACAGCTCATCCTTCATTTTTCCTAAGTTTTCTTCTAGGGTGAGATATGTATGATCAGCTTTCTTCTTTCCTGTTCCTAATTTCAGTTTTAAGTTCTCAGACCTAAGTTCTAGGATACTAGTGTCAAGTTCAAGAACCTGGTTCTTCAGCTCAGTATTTTTATTTTCACTCTAATTAGCCCTAGACTCTAGATTTTTGTACTTGGCTTTTAGAATCACACATTCCCTAGACAGCTCTTCCTTCTCATTGTTAATTATCTCAGACTCATCAATGAAGTCTAGTAATAGTTCAGACAACCTTTCTTTAGACAGGAATTTAATCTTGTCTTTGAGATGAAGGATACTTACCTCTTGTTCATCATCTGAATCTCCGATGGCCATAAGTGCTTGTTCATCTCCAGCTTCATGTTCTGAGTCTTCATCTGATGTTTCTTCCCATGCAGCAACCATAGCCTTAGTTGATCCTTTGTTTCTTTTGGGTTGAACCTGTTCCTTCCTCTTATTTCTTCGTTCAGCCCTTTCCTTCTTCCACTCAATTTCCCATTGAGGACAATTCTTAATTATGTGATCAGTCTTACCATATTTGTAGCAGCCCTCATTGGTTTGTTTCTCAGGAGCGTTAGATTTGTTGAAGGTTGTACCTCTTGAAGAACCCTTTCCTCTCATCAGGTACTTTTTGAAATCTCTAGTGATCATGGCTACTTCATTATCCTCCAGATCTGCACCTTCAGCGATTCTGAGAGCCAAACTTCTCTCCTTTTTGGGTGCATCCATTTTCATGGTTTGCCTTCTTAATTCATAAGCAGTGAGGTTTCCAATCAATTCATCCGGCTTGAGGGTAGAAATATTCTTTGATTCCTGAATAGCAGTGATTTTGCTTTCCCAAGTCACTGGTAAGACTCTTGTCAGAATTTTCTCAACCTTGTCTTCTTCAAGTATAATTCTACCAAGAGATTTAAGTTCATTTGTTAGTGTTGTGAACCTTGTGTACATCTCCTGGATAGATTCTCCGTCCTTCATAGTGAAATTCTCATATTGAGAATACAGCAGTGTCCCTATGGACCTCTTTACTTGAGGTGTTCCTTCATGAGCCACTTGCAAAGTGTCCCAGATTTCTTTGAATTCTACTGTACTCATCTGGACCTAGTCCACACACAAGCCATTTCTTGGCTTTGGCATTTTTCTCCCACTTCTTCAGGTCTTCAGCAGTGCAAACCGCTCTTGTCTTTGGCACATCAACTCCTTCAGCATTCTTCTTTGTGGTTGCTAGGGGACCATCGGTGACTATGTCCCAGAGTTCATAGTCTTCCCCTATGATGTGATCCCTCATCCTGTTCTTCCACCAAGAATAGTACTGACCATTGAAGAGTGGATGCCTAGCAGTGGATTGCCCTTCGTAGTTCCCATGTGGTGCACTCCTGTTGATCTTTTCCTAAGGTGTTAGCCTCTTCAAGGATAACCCGCTCTGATACCAATTGATGTTTTATACGTCAATACCACACAAGACGGGGGGGGGGGGTGATTTGTGTGGTACCCAATTTTTCGCTCTAGAAGAACCTGGTTCTTCTAGGTGTACTATCTCTACTGCTTGCGGAATTAAGTATATAAAATAAGGAACACAGAGATTTTTACGTGGGAAACACCCGACTCAAAAGGTGAAAAAACCACGACCTACTACTCAGTAGGATTTTCCCAAACTTCCACTAAAATCACTGAGCCATAACAGCACTTACAGAACTCTTGTAAACCTAAGGATTAACTCTAATCCCGTTGTGGCACACAGCCTCAACTGTTGCGACAACATCAAGTTAACTCTAACTTGAATACTCAAAGTACCTAATACAATTGCTTCTATGAAAGCTGAAAGGTACAAGTTTAAATCACCTACTACAATTGAACTAGAATAAAAGAAAGACACAATGGAATTGATTCTTCTATCTTGTCCAAGTAGCTTCAGGAATGCACACTCAAATCTCACATAAATTGCTTGCAAAATTGCCTCGCTCTTTTGCTCTCAATTTAGTTTAACTTCTGCGTTTGTGCAATACCTGTAAAGGAGAACAATCACTGTTATTTAATGATTTAGTAATTAGAGTTTGATTGAGACTCAATTGTTGATCTTCCATCGAAGTTGAGTCCTTGAACGCCACAAACTCCAACACTATCTTTTATCTGGATTGTGTTCTCTTCACCTAAGGAGACTTTCTCTCCTTATCCAATATGCAACCTTTTCGATCAGATTAGGAGATATTACTGCTTGATCAATGGGACTTATCTCCTTCACGTGCATCTCACATGTGTAGGTTGATCATGACTGTACTTCATACGATGGACCTAGTCCATGACTGAGTTCATTTGTCATTCTTCAAAACTTTCACCTGTTCTTGGGCCAACAATGGCTGTTCTACATGCACATATACTGCGCACCTAAAAATTTTTAAATGGGATACATTGGGTTTATGACCCAAAACTAATTGCAACATGGAATATTTATGATAATTTATCGGTTTGAGATGAACTAGCATTGCTGCATGCAAAATGGCATTACCCCAAACCGAAGTGGGTAACCTCGTTTTCATGAGTAACAGTCTTGCTATCAATTGCATATGTTTAATCAAAGACTCTGCAAGACCATTTTAAGTGTGAACATGAGCTACAAGATGTTCCACTTTTATCCCAATTGATAAAAAATATTCATTAAATGCTTGGGATGAAAACTTAGCAGCATTATCAAGTCTAATAGACTTAATTGGATTATCGGTAAATTGTGCCCGTAATTAGATTATTTGTGCCATTAATTTTACAAATGCCAGGTTGCGAGATGACAACAGGCATACATGAGAACATCTAGAAGATGTATCTATTAAGACCATAAAATATCTAAACGACCCACTAGGTGGGTGAATAGGTCCACAAATATTCCCTTGTATACGTTCCAAAAATGCAGGAGACTCAATCCAATCTTTGTTGGTAATGGTCTAATAATTAACTTGCCTTGATAACAAGAAGTGCAAGAAAATTCATTATTGAAAAGAATCTTTAAATTCTTTAATGGATGCCCATTTGTGTTCTTTATAATTCGTCTAATCATAATTGATTCAGGATGTCCCAATCGATCATGCCAAAGTACAAAAATATTGAAATTAGTAACCTTTTGGTTTACGATAGAATGTGCCTCAATTGTATTTATTCTTGTCCAATATAGGCCATAAGATAAAGATGGGAACTTCTCAATAACTATTTTCTGACTAGAGACATTCTTGGTAATAATGAGATATTCGAGATTATTCTCATCTATTGTCTAATTATTAAATCCATTTCAGCGGATATCTTTAAAACTCAACAAGTTCCTCTTGGACTTGGAGGAGAACATTGCATTCTCTATGGTAAGTATTGTTCCCGTAGGCAGAGTTATAGTAGCTCTTCCAGAGCCTTCAATTATCTTACTACTATCAGATATTATAGTAACATCTGCCTTACACATACTTAAAAGAGTAAAATATTTCTTCTCTTTGAATATTGTATGTGTCGTACATGAATCAGTTAAACAAATATTTATACAATTGAACTTTGATCCAAATTTGATTTGTGGGATATTCATATTTGCTTCACATGGTTTGACATACAAAAAAGAATATGCGAATAAATATTAGTAATTTCAGAGAGAGAAAAAAAATAAAGTTAAATATATAACTCAATAATTACTTATTCAATTAGTGTGCCAATAATTTTCTGTAAACACTTTCTTTGATTGAACAACTTAATTAGAAAATAAATATCGCATTTCAATGCAAAAGTTTGGTACAATACCAGTTTATTTAAGACCAATCCTTTTAAACATATGGAAAAGCTCTAGCAAACAGTGGTACATCAATTTAATTTAGACTATGTACTAAGAGTACGAACTTAAGTCTATTAGCATATTTCAAAAAATTCTTTTACCATATATTAGAAGTAACGCAGTCAATTAAGTGAAGTAAATAGAGGGCAAACCTTTACCTCTAACAATGTAAGAAAGTAGATTCTTGTTGGTCTTTTAATAAAATCAATATTCAAACTCAATAAGGTAGTGCTATAACAAGTAGACTAAAATCAAACTTTATTCAATGATCTTTAACCACGGATCCATCATCAATCAAGTGGTCTATTTTTCCATCAGGGTGCTCAAAGAAGTCTACCACATTTAAGTGGACACTGTCAAAGACAAAATTGACTTCAGGGCCTTTATTCTTGGGATATATACAGGGTTACACATAGAAACCAAAATAATTACCCTGATTTTACCCATACAAAATAATTACGCGACCCTACCCATATAACGTTTCGGTAGATATGTATACTATTATAGTATATTGTTGCAATATAACTATATACTCTATATATTATAGTATACTCTTACAGTATATTGTGATATAGTAATGGTATAGTGATGGGTAACTGTGTTTTTATTTAAATTTATGTTGAAATTGTAGATTATTATAGTATATCGTTCCGGTATATATGTATACTATTACAGTATACTGTTGCAGTATAACTGTATGCTCTTACAGTATATTTTGATACCGTGGCGGTGTACTGTTAGGTAAATGTATTTTTATTCAAGTTTCAGCTGAAATATTGCATATTATTACAATATATCGTTTTGTTAGCTCTTTTATTAATTAAAGAATCTTATTTTATTTCATTTTTTCTTTGTCATTAGATTGTGTATCATATAGTAAGTCATAGTAATAATAATCTTCAGAGTTAGATAATCGCAGTATGAGGTCAAGGGCGGATATAGCCTTTCAGATACGAGTTCGATTGAATCTATAACTTCCGATACAGTGTATGAATTTATATGTAAGAACCTAATAAAATCTCAACAAGTACTAGATTTGAACCCATAATTTTAACAGTATAACGAGTTCAATGTTAAAATTAAAAGTTGAATCCATTAAATTTAAATCCTGGATC
>NW_017674591.1:90848-91720 GCF_001879085.1 Nicotiana attenuata
AAAGTACCCCCCCCCCCCCCCAAAAAAAATTTTAATATATTTTTCAGTTTTAGTTTTTTTATTTATCGGTTTAAAAGTTCAAAATTTTACAACTTCCAAAGTTATGAGTTCGGAGGTTTATTTGTTTGGAAAGTTTACGGGTTTAGAAATTATAAAGTTTACGAGTTAGAAATTCCGCGATTTCGAAAGTTTAGCGGTTCGAAAGTTTATGAAAAATGTGGGTTCGGAAGGTTGTTAGTCTGAAAGTTTATGGCTTCATGTTTATTATATATAAATTATTTATGAATACTCTTGAGAAGTCATTTTCCTTATTTTGCGTACCAAACACCGAAAAATAAATAAGATTACTACTTGTTTTACAAGAAAATATTTTCTTGGAAAACATTTTCCACGAAAAACATTTTCCGTTATACCAAACATACCCATAGGGATAATTGACGAGTTAGGATTGTTCGATTTGATGACCAGCAAAATATAGTTGGTCGTGCCATGAGCATTTTGTGAAATATTTATTCGTATCTGATGTTTACGTTAAATTAAAAAATTTAATTTTAATGTTACAAATTAAAGTGCATAGACATATTATTTATTGTGGTTAAGTGATAAAATATAACTTTCTATATACTGATAAATGTCCTGATTAATTAGTTTGATTCAAACATTTGGTACTGATTGATTTTTTCACAAATGGCCCTTCGCCAGAAACTGAGTGAGAAAAATTGAATTGGAGAACACTATGGAGAAGTATTCTTGTTATGTATACTGTATCATAATTGGCCAAGATTGCCTTTTACTATAGTGAGGACTGAGGTAGAAGAAAGAATCTAAAGCTACGTATAAATTATTGAGAAATGTATATTTTTATATATATA
>NW_017674592.1:0-9255 GCF_001879085.1 Nicotiana attenuata
TTCGACAGAAGCGGATGAGGAGACGCAAAAGCGGACGTTGGGTTTTTAATAAAAATACGCAAAAGCGGGATGTTGGCCGCAGAAGCGTGCATAAGCGGAAACGGGACCGCAGAAGCGAAATCAACTGTTGACAGAAGGGTTTAAAATATTATATTTCATCCGCGAACAAGAGGTAGTTTCCACCATTTTTAAGCGACTTGGAGAGCTTTGGGCGAGAAATTTCGAGGGTTTTGACTGAGAATCGATTGGAGGTAAGTTCCTTGGCTTAATTACTCGAGTTTATGGTAAATTTATCATAGAAATCGGTGGAAATTCATCAAAACGGGTCAAGCTAGGGCTTGAAAAGTTGTGATGTAAAAACGGATTTTGAAAGGGCATTTGAACTTCGATTTTGGTAAAATTGGTATGTGTAGACTCGTGGCGAGACGGGGAATCCAGTGATGTAAATTTCGTAATTTTTCGAGAAGTGGGCCCGGGGCTCGGGTTTTGCCAACTTAGTGAATTTTGGTGTTTTTCGAGTCTTTTCGATTGGGTTATGTTTCTTTAGCCTATTGTAATGTATTTGTTGTGGTTTTAATCAGATTCGGCGTGCGAAGAGGTTGATTCGAAAGGCAAAGGCATAGCGAGCTAGACTTGTGGCCGGCTTGAGGTGAGTAATAGATGTAGATGATGACCTGAGGGTTTGAAACCCCGGTATATCACATTCTGACGCTATATTGATCCGAGACACGTACTCTATGACGAGTGCGAGGTCGATTGTGACTGGGGATTGTGACCTAGTCCGTTCCGATTGATGTTCGTACTGTGTTCTTGACTAGAAACTGTTTGGTAATCATCCTACTTGGATTTTATGAATATGTTTGGGGCTTTGTGCCTATCATTTGCATCCTTCAGGGATCCTTATCACTGCTTCCATGATTCTTAGCATATTTCACGATATCAGTCCTGAGTTAGACACTGCCTCGAAATGTTTAGTAAATAAATAAAGGATTAAACACTTAGCTCTATAATCCCTAATAATTAGAACTGAAAATTGATAAACTTGACTGTGCCCGAGTGGCTTGCATGCATATATCTGGACTGAGTGTGGATCGGGCTGCACGCTGTAGCGAATGCTACGATGATATTGCGCTTGGGCTGTAGGAGCCCCTCCGGAGTCTGAACCCCCACAGTGAGCGCGGGTACCCAAATGGATCGGGCTGCGCGCCACAGCGGTCATGTGCATTGCATTGCATTCATGCATTTATATCTGTTGGTCTTAATTGTCATTGTCTGCTGTTGTTTCATCATTTAACGTGCTGAATCGTTGATTATAGCTTTATATTGTAATATTTCGGGATTTCTTACTTTCAGTCATTATATATGTTTATTACTCACTGAGTTGGAAGTACTCACTTTACTCCCTGCACCATGTGTGCAGATTCAGGTGCTCCGGAGGCTTAGTGGAGTTGTTTGCTGTTTTCGTGAAGTTTATTTTCAGGAGTTGTTGAGGTAGCTGCCTGACGTCCGCAAGACCCGACTCTTCCCCTTTATTTCATTTATCTTTCCATATCCTAGACTTCTTTATTACTATGGATATATTACTCTGTTACATCTAGAGGCTCTAGACTCGTGACTCCAGATCTATTGGGGAATGTTTGGAATATTCGTTATTATTTTTCGTACTATTTTATTTAGATTCGGATTGGAACCTTGACATTTGCTATTTTAATTGTATTATTTTTTAACGGATTACGTATTTGGGTTGGGAGTATTTAATTGGTCGGGCTTGCCTATCATCAGTGTTGGGCGCCATCACGACCGGGATTGGGGTCGTGACAAGTTGGTATCAGAGTCAGGTTACTAGGCCTCGCGAGTCATGAGCCGGTTTAGTAGAGTCTCGCGAAACGGTACGGGGACGTCTGTACTTCTCCTCGAGAGGCTGCAGAACCTTTAGGAAAACTCCATATTCTTGAAATTCTTGTCGTGCGGCTTTGTGATTCGAGAACTAAATCTCTGTATTCTATTCTCTGGCAGATGGCGAGAACTCGTGCTACAGCACCTGCTGACCCACCTGCTGCCATAGTTCAGGACCAGACTCCAGTTGTCGATGTCCCAGCAGCACCTGTGCAGGCACCAGCAATGCGTATTGCTATTCCTGGTCTCCAGGAGACCTTGGCACAGATACTATCAGTTTGTACTGGCCTGGCTCAGGCGGTCTCAGCTTCTACTGCAGCAGCTGCTTCCCAGACCGGGGGAGGACATCAGACCCCTGTTGCTCACACACCTGAGCAGGTTGCCCAGGGATTTCAGACACCGGAAGCAGCCATAGCTCCGCCAGTTGCTCCAGTTGCTCCAGTTGCACCAGTTGCACCAGTTCCAGCCTATGAGGTTCCAGCTATGCCGGACGATGAGCAGCGTCGTCTTGAGAGATTCGGCGGGCTTCAGCCTCCAACGTTCAGCGGTGTTGAGGGCGAGGATGCCCAGGGTTTTCTGGATAAGTGTCAGCGTATGCTTCGCACTGCATGGATCTTAGAGTTGAGTGGTGTGGCTTTTACTACTTTCCAGTTCTCAGGGTCTGCATTCACCTGGTGGGAGAACTTCGAGAGGCGTAGGCCGGTTGGTGCAGCGCCCCTTACATGGCAGTAGTTCTCCACTCTCTTTCTGGAGAAGTACGTACCGCGTCTCACGGGGAAGAGCTGCATCGTCAGTTCGAGTGGTTGGTTCAGGGGGACATGTCTGTGACCCAGTACAAGTTGAGATTCACGCAGCTAGCTCGGCATGCCACTTGGATGATCCCGATAGATCGGGAAAGGATTAGGAGGTTTGTGGATGGCCTCAACTATTCACTCCGCATTTTGATGACCAGAGAGAGGGTTATGGGTGCCTCGTTTGAGGAGGTAGTTGACATGGCTCGAGAGATTGAGACGGTTCGCCGTTGGGAGCGTGAGGAGAGAGAGGCAAAGAGGCCTCGAAGTTCAGGTAGTTTCAGTGGTGCTCCGTCTAGGGGCCAGTTCCAGCGTGGTAGATGCCGTTCCTTCAGGCCTCCTCAGTCAGGTCGTCCGGAGTACAGTGGGGCCTCTTCAGGTCGTGGTCATCAGGGATTCCAGCAGGGCCAGACTTCACTTAGTGCCCTTCCAGCTCAGAGCTCTACACCTGCCTCTTCAGCCCAGGGCTCTTCAGCAGCGAGGGGTTTCCATCAGTCCCCTTCTCCAGCGCCAGGTAGTTGCTACGAGTGCGGTGAGTTCGGTCATATGAGGAGACAGTGTCCTCGGCGTCGTGGTAGTCAGTCTCAGCAGAGGGATCAGCCCTCATCTTCTGCTCCTGTTTCATCAGCACCCGCCCAGTCAGCTAGGGGTGGAGGTCAGGTAGCCAGGGGCCGCCCCAGGGGTGGAGGCCGGACTGGCGGTGGTCAGGCTCGATTCTATGCTCTTCCAGATAGGAAGGACGCCATTGCCTCAGATGCTGTTATCACAGGTATTATCTCAGTCTGCCACAGAGATGCCTCGGTCTTATTTGATCCCGGATCTACCTATTCCTATGTATCCTCATATTTTGCTCATCACCTGGGTACTACCCGAGGTTGTCTTGCCTTGCCTGTTCACGTATCTACCCCGGTGGGTGATACTATCATTGTAGATCATGTATACCGATCCTGTTTAGTGACTATTGGGGGTCTGGAGACCCGAGTTGACTTATTGCTGTTGAGCATGGTTGATTTTGATGTTATTCTGGGTATGGATTGGTTATCTCGTACTATGCTATTCTGGACTGTCATGCTAAGACAGTTACATTGGCTATTCCGGGTATTCCGAGGATTGAGTGGCGTGGTACGNGACTACCGGCCTGCGAACGCCAGCTAGGCTACCTCGTAAGTCCCTGGACTAAAGTCAGCTCCCGATCAATATCCTACTGCTGTGGTCCAAAAGCTGCTCCGGTACTGTGATCTGTGCAAAAGAGCACAGAAGTGTAGCATCAGCACAACCGACGCCATGTGCTGGTAAGTGCCTGGCCTAACCCCGGCGAAGTAGTGACGAGGCTAGACAGGACTACCAAACCAACCTGTGCAGTTCAATATATATATATGCAATAAAAGGGAAGAATACAGAAATTAAACAGTTAAGAGGGAGGGAAGCATACTATAGGAGAGTACAGTCCGGATATAAAGTCAACAATCTAAGTAAGAAACAGGGCAATAACACTAATTAATAAGAGCAGGAAAATCAACAGTACACGGCACCAACCTTCGTGCTTTTACTCTCATTCTCACCAAAAGCAATCAAATAAAGTGCACGGCATCAACCTTCGTGCTTTCCCTCTCATACTCTCACATCATGGCACGGAATGACCCTTCGTGCAAATATAATCAAAAGATGGCACAGAATGACCCTTCGTGCAAATATAATCAAAACATGGCACGGAATGACCTTTCGTGCATTATCACTCTTCCTCACCCAAACAGTAATCACAACCAAACGGGGCGAGGGGATAAACAAATAATAAGAAATGTCCCGGCAAGGGAATTACACAATTAACAGCTAAATCCCGGCAAGGGAGCAACAACAATACTCTCACATCCCGGCAAGGGAGATAATCAATATACTCAACCATCCCGGCAAGGGATTAATCATATCACTTTCTATTTCTTTCATTTCTTACTCAATAGTCTTTTTATCGTTCGAGCCAACGCTCCAAAGAATTTACAATTCATAATTAGTCCGCATACTCTTCACATTGCATAGAATTCATCAATTAACATGGAAGAGTCATAACAATATCAGGATAAGTACACACAAGGACCCACGGTCATGCTAGACACCGGTGTATAAATACTCGTCACCATGCCTATACACCGTACTCGATCATTTAGCAATTAGCAAATAATAACACTCTAATCCTATTCCTTCAAGCCAAAGTTAGATCAAACACTTACCTCAAATGCTCCAAAATCAACTCAAGCCTCTAGTATAGCTTTACCCCTCGAATTCGGCTCCAACTCAGTCAAGTCTATGAAATAATGACTTTACAATATTAATAATAGCTAAACAAACTAAACCCAATGCCTAAATATGAATTTCTAAGCTTTCTACCCAAAATTCCAAAAATCGACCCCGGGCCCGCTTGGTCAAAACCCGAGGTTCGAACCAATTCCATGTCACCCATTCCCCCACGAGCCCGAATATACAATTTGTTTTCAAATTCAACCCCAAAACGAGGTCTAAATCAAAGAAAATTGAAAAGCCCTAATTCTACCCTTTTTCCCCAATTTACACCTTAAGTTACATGATTTAGGTCTAGGAATTTGATAAATGATGATAGAAAATGAAGGAAACGAGTTAGAAAATACTTACCCAAGAAGCTTTGGTGAAGAATCGCTCTAAAAGTCACCTAGGGGCTGTGGAGAAGAAGAGCTCGTGTGAAATTTGGGAATAATCCCGTCACTGGTCTGTTTTTGAGCTTTAAAAATCACAGGGCAAAAATGCCCTTCGCGTTCGCAGGAAGGGGGCCGCGTTCGCGAAGGGTAGATGAGTCAAAGCATTGCGAACGCGAGATGCTAGTCGCGAACGCATAGAAGGATGGGGCTGGGTCCGGGATTTGCTTGTACGCGAACGCGAGATGGGGCTCGCGAACGCGGTGAAGGGGAAACCAAGGCTACGCGAACGCGGGGACTTGTCCGCGAACGCGAAGAAGGGAAAGCCCACTGGTACGCAAACGCGAGCTGAGTGTTGCGAGTGCGAAGAAGCAATTATCTAAGCAAAAATTGCAGAAAAATCTGCTATCATTCTAAGTTTAAAAACACCCCGAACACCTCCGAAAACACTCCCGAGCCCTCGGGGCTCCTAACCAATCACACACACTAACCCAACAACATCGTACGAACTTAACCGAGCAATCAAATCGCTAACATAAAATCATAAACGAGGAATCAAACCTCAAAATCATCATTTTTCATTCTAACTTCATAAACTTCAAATTTTAGATATTTAGGTCCGAAACACGTCAAATGACGTCCGATTTAAACCAAATTTCACAGAAAGCGCTTAACCCATATATAAGACTGGTACCGGGCGTCGGAACCAAAATACGAGCCCGATACCACAGTCTTTTAATCAATTCTCATTTCCATTTTCCTAATAATTTCAGAAAAACAATTTCATAGAAAAATTCTTTTCTCGGGCTCTAGACCTCGGATTTCGACTCCGGGCACATGCCTGAGTCCCAAATTTTTCTACAGACCCTCCGGGACCGTCAAATCACGGGTTCGGGTCCGTATACCAAAAATGTTGACCGAAGTCAACTTTAATCATTTTAAAACTACATTTTGAAATTTTCCACAGAATTTAACATATTATCTTTCCGGCTACGCGCCCGGACTGCGCACACAAATCGAGGCAAGTAAAATGAGGTTTTCAAGGCCTCAGAAGCACGAAAAAAGAGAGAAATCTGGTGATGACCCTTTGGGTTGTCACAATCGCCATCCCTCTCCAGTTTTTGTGAGCAAGATCGACGGATGCTCGTTCAGCGTTGACCACCTCATGCGCCTATATAGTCCCCGACTCTTTTTTTTGGGGGGGGGGGGGGGGCGGGAGGGGGAAGGTGACTGATTAATCTTGCGCGTCGAGCTAGTAAAGCCCCATTTTCGAGTATCGATGGAGATCGGGATCGAGGATGGCTAGGCCATTTTTTCCAAGTGAGGACCTCGGACCTGATCCCAGCTGAGCGCATGCCGTTCCTCGAGAAGTGGAACACAAAACGTAAGTAAAATTTCATTTTTCAAAATTTCATTTACTCTTTTTTCCTTCCTTCGTATCAGTGCTTGGTGGTGGTGCAGCTGTCGCTCGGGTCCCGAATGCAATCCCTCGACTGAAGGAGTGGGTCGAAGGCATCATGTTACAAAAGCCATATTCCGAGCGCGCATGGTGCGAACTCTCGAAGGGCCGGTGGGAGGCCCGTTCTCATGGTGAGATTCCTTTCCTGAGTGAGTAATACTTGGGTTTCTTTTGTGTCGTTGAGTTCTTACTTGTTTCGTTTCCCTTTGCAGGTTTATCCAAGGACGGCCTCCATCCGGTGACGAGGATTGCTGTGCCGAGTCCCCTGATTCGAGATAGGGTGAGGAGAAGAAGAGGAAAAGTGTGACGACCCAACCCGTAGTCTCATGTATTACAGCCCCGTTTTCCCCATTTACTGCTTTTTCATGTTTTATTATCTGCAATGGGTAAGTTAGAGTTGAATTGAATTTGTTTGGATAGGAAATGAGACACTTAGTCTCTTTAAGGAAGGTTTGGTTTGGAAAAGTCAACCAAATGTTGACTTATTAGTTAGAAGGCTCGGATGTGAATTCCGGTGATTCGGTTAGCTTCGGGAGGTGATTTGTGACTTAGGAGTGCGATCGGAAGTGATTTTGGAGGTCCGGAGTAGGATTAGGCTTGAATTGGCAAAGTTGGCATTTTGCCGTATTCCGGTGGATAGGTGAGATTTTGATCCGAGGGTCGGAATGGAATTTCGAGAGTTGCAGTAGCTCCGTTAGGTGATTGTGGATATGTGTGCAAAATTTCAGGTCATTCGGAGGTGTTTTGGTCGGGTTTTTGATCGAATGCGTAATTCGGAAGTTTTTAAGAAACTTAGGCTTGAATTCGATGTGATTTGATGGTTTTAGCGTGGTTTGATGTGTTTTGAGGATGAGAACAAGTTTGAATGAGGTCCAGGATGTATTGGTGTTTTTGGCTGAGGTCCCGGGGGCCTCGGGGTGAATTCGGGTGTTTAAACGAGAGTTTTAAAGTTTGCTTCGGGTCTGTTGTTGCTGTCATCTGGTATTTCCGCTTCTGCGGAAATGGACCGTAGAAGCGGTTCCACAGAAGCGGGTGAAGGAGCACAGAAGCGGTTCGTGGCCTGGTAAGGAGATTCCGCAAAAGCAGAATATAGTTCGCAAAACCGAGTCCGCAGGAGCGGACTGTCAACCGCAGAAGCGGTACTGGGTGATCCGCAGAAGCGGATTTTGGGACGCAAAAGCGGAAATTGTAACTTTAATGAAAACCGCTTAAGCGGACTTCTGACCGCAGAAGTGGTCCCGCATAAGCGGAAGCGGGACCGCAGAAGCGAAGAACAACTGTTACAGAAGTGTTTAAAATATTAAATTTCATCCGCGAACAAGAGTTGGTTTCTACCATTTTTAAGCAACTTGGAGAGCTTTGGGCGAGAATTTTCGAGGGTTTTGACTGAGAATCAATTGGAGGTAAGTCTCTTGCCCTAATTATTCGAGTTTATGGTAGAAATTACAAGTAAATTGTGGAAAATTCATCAAAAACGAGTCAAGCTAGGGCTTGGAAAGTTGTGATGTAAAAACGGATTTTGAAAGGGCATTTCAACTCCGAATTTGGTAAAATTGGTATGTGTAGACTCGTGGCGAGACGAGGAATCTAGTGATGCAAATTTTGTAATTTTTCGAGAAGTGGGCCCGGGGCTCGGGTTTTGCCAACTTAGTGAATTTTGGTGTTTTTCGAGTCTTTTCGATTGGGTTATGTTTCTTTAGCCTATTGTAATGTATTCGTTGTGGTTTTAATCAGATTCGGCGTGCGAAGAGGTTGATTCGAAAGGCAAAGGCATAGCGAGCTAGACTTGTGGCCGACTTGAGGCGAGTAATAGATGTAGATGATGACCTGAAGGTTTGAAACCCCGGTATATCACATTGTGACGCTATATTGAGGCGAGGCACGTACTCTATGACGAGTGCGGGGTCGATTGTGACTGGGGATTGTGACCTAGTCCGTTTCGATTGATGTTCGTACTGTGTTCTTGACTAGAAACTGTTTGGTAATCATCCTACTTGGATTTTATGAATATGTTTGGGGCTTTGTGCCTATCATTTGCATCCTTCAGGGATCCTTATCACTGCTTCCATGATGCTTAGCATATTTCATGATATCAGTCCTGAGTTAGACACTACCTCGAAATGTTTAGTAAATAAATAAAGGTTTAAACACTTAGCTCTATAATCCCTAATAATTAGAACTGAAAATTGATTAACTTAACTGTGCCCGAGTGGCTTGCATGCATATATCTGGACTGAGTGTGGATCGGGTTGCACGCCGCAGCGAATGCTACGATGATATTGCGCTTGGGCTGTAGGAGCCCCTCCGGAGTCTGAACCCCCACAGTGAGCGCGGGTACCCAAATGGATCGGGCTGCGCGCCGCAGCGGTCATGTGCATTGCATTGCATTCATGCATTTATATATGTTGGTCTTAATTGTCATTGTCTGCTGTTGTTTCATCATTTA
>NW_017674592.1:9265-32527 GCF_001879085.1 Nicotiana attenuata
TTGAATGAGGTCCAGGATGTATTGGTGTTTTTGGCTGAGGTCCCGGGGGCCTCGGGGTGAATTCGGGTGTTTAAACGAGAGTTTTAAAGTTTGCTTCGGGTCTGTTGTTGCTGTCATCTGGTATTTCCGCTTCTGCGGAAATGGACCGTAGAAGCGGTTCCACAGAAGCGGGTGAAGGAGCACAGAAGCGGTTCGTGGCCTGGTAAGGAGATTCCGCAAAAGCAGAATATAGTTCGCAAAACCGAGTCCGCAGGAGCGGACTGTCAACCGCAGAAGCGGTACTGGGTGATCCGCAGAAGCGGATTTTGGGACGCAAAAGCGGAAATTGTAACTTTAATGAAAACCGCTTAAGCGGACTTCTGACCGCAGAAGTGGTCCCGCATAAGCGGAAGCGGGACCGCAGAAGCGAAGAACAACTGTTACAGAAGTGTTTAAAATATTAAATTTCATCCGCGAACAAGAGTTGGTTTCTACCATTTTTAAGCAACTTGGAGAGCTTTGGGCGAGAATTTTCGAGGGTTTTGACTGAGAATCAATTGGAGGTAAGTCTCTTGCCCTAATTATTCGAGTTTATGGTAGAAATTACAAGTAAATTGTGGAAAATTCATCAAAAACGAGTCAAGCTAGGGCTTGGAAAGTTGTGATGTAAAAACGGATTTTGAAAGGGCATTTCAACTCCGAATTTGGTAAAATTGGTATGTGTAGACTCGTGGCGAGACGAGGAATCTAGTGATGCAAATTTTGTAATTTTTCGAGAAGTGGGCCCGGGGCTCGGGTTTTGCCAACTTAGTGAATTTTGGTGTTTTTCGAGTCTTTTCGATTGGGTTATGTTTCTTTAGCCTATTGTAATGTATTCGTTGTGGTTTTAATCAGATTCGGCGTGCGAAGAGGTTGATTCGAAAGGCAAAGGCATAGCGAGCTAGACTTGTGGCCGACTTGAGGCGAGTAATAGATGTAGATGATGACCTGAAGGTTTGAAACCCCGGTATATCACATTGTGACGCTATATTGAGGCGAGGCACGTACTCTATGACGAGTGCGGGGTCGATTGTGACTGGGGATTGTGACCTAGTCCGTTTCGATTGATGTTCGTACTGTGTTCTTGACTAGAAACTGTTTGGTAATCATCCTACTTGGATTTTATGAATATGTTTGGGGCTTTGTGCCTATCATTTGCATCCTTCAGGGATCCTTATCACTGCTTCCATGATGCTTAGCATATTTCATGATATCAGTCCTGAGTTAGACACTACCTCGAAATGTTTAGTAAATAAATAAAGGTTTAAACACTTAGCTCTATAATCCCTAATAATTAGAACTGAAAATTGATTAACTTAACTGTGCCCGAGTGGCTTGCATGCATATATCTGGACTGAGTGTGGATCGGGTTGCACGCCGCAGCGAATGCTACGATGATATTGCGCTTGGGCTGTAGGAGCCCCTCCGGAGTCTGAACCCCCACAGTGAGCGCGGGTACCCAAATGGATCGGGCTGTGCGCCGCAGCGGTCATGTGCATTGCATTGCATTCATGCATTTATACCTATTTGTCTTACTTGTCCTGGTATTGTTGTTGTTCCACCGTTTAATGTGCTGAACCGCTGATTATAGCTTTATATTGTAATATTTCGGAATTTCTTACTTTCAGCCATTATATATGTTTATTACTCACTGAGTTGGAAGTACTCACTTTACTCCCTGCACCATGTGTGCAGATTCAGGTGCTCCGGAGACTTAGTGGAGCTGTTTGCTGTCTTCGTGAAGTTTATTTCAGGAGTTGTTGAGGTAGCTGCCTGACGTCCGCAGGACCCGACTCCTCCCCTTTATTTCATTTATCTTTCCATATCCTAGACTTCGTTATTACTATAGATATATTACTCTGTTACATCTAGAGGCTCTAGACTCGTGACTCCAGATCTATTGGGGAATGTTTGGATATCCGTTATTATTTTCCGTACTATTTTATTTAGATTCGGATTGGAACCTTGATATTTGCTATTTTAATCGTATTATTTGTTAACGGATTACGTATTTGGGTTGAGAGTATCTAATTGGTCGGGCTTGCCTAGCATTAGTGTTGGGCGCCATCACGACCGGGATTGGGGTCGTGACAAGAGGGAACATACATAAAAGTAGAGAATGGACTCTTCCATTTCCACCGTGGAGGGCGGCGCGTCATTTCCTTCTGATTCAATCTAAACACATAAAATCTCTATCTTTAAGAATAATATATGATACATCAACATACAAACTAAAAATAAATTTCGTACAAATTTAATGCAAATTTGAATATCTACAATAACTTACATAGTAAAAATAAATTTCATACAACTAATTATATATTATACAATTTATTTACATCTTATCTACAACTTTCATACATTATTTCTACCATAGTTAAATATAACTACAATATAATACAACTTCAATACAATTTTTATACAATATTTCTTTTGTATATTTTGTATCAGATTTATACATAGTAAAAATAAATTAAATACAACTAATTATATATTATACAACTTATTTACAATTTATCTACAACTTTCATACATTATTTCTACCCATTTAAATACAACTACAGTATCATAAAACTTAAATATAATTTTTATACAATTTGTCTTTTGTATCTGATTTGTATATAGTTTGTCTGTGGTGTTTGCTTCTTCCTCTCTAAAATTCTAATCAAAACTTACTCTCTTAATACAATTTTGATACATATCAACAACTTTATGTAAAAAGATAGTATTGATAACTTAAATATAAATTTGATACAACAATTCATACATTATACAACTATTTTTCAACTTTCATACAACACACACACACACACACACACACACACACACACACACACACACACACATATATATATATATATATATATATAAATTACAGCAGAATACAATTTACATACAATTATAATACAACTTTACTATAATTTCGTAAGTATATTGCATGTCATGTGTTCTTCTTCTTCTTCTTCTTCGAGTTTCAATCTGAAATTCAGCCAAAATCAAGTCTAATCTTCATAAAAACACCCTCAAAATTGAGATATAAACTCCAAACAATACCCCCAATTATTTGCAATTACACCCAATCCAAATAAATAATGGTTTTTGAAAACCAAAATTCGATTTTAAAGTTTCAAAGTTTTTTAATGGATATCAATAGTGGAGAGTCAAACACCTTCAAAATTTATTAATTGACAATTTCAATTTGAACACCAATTGTGCAACATGAAAGGAAATTGCTAAATTAAAACGATTGAAATTCATTGATGAATTCCATTAAAACTCTATACAACAAGAAAGTATAAAAAAACAAAGAACATCAAATGAAGAAAAATTGGGGAAAAAATAGAGAAGGAGAGAGAGAGAGAGAGAGAGAGAGAGAGAGAGAGAGAGAGAGACTGGGCAAGTATAAAGGGATAAGAAAATAACTGATATTCCTTATTCAATTCATTATATAAAGGGATACTCATTTAAAACTTATTTGTATATAATTGGTAAATTGTATATGACCATGTAATTAAATTGAAACTTGAGTAGGGAGGGTAACAAGGTTTCAAATAGTGTATAGGAAGGTAAAAATCCCATAACAAAACGGGCCTATAGACTGCTGATAGTCATTTTGGGAAAAAACAGAAATAATCGATTTATAATTGGTAATTGAAAAATAGTCACAGTTTCAAAGGTAATCAAAATTACTCATTTTTCATGTAAAGATAAAATCTTAACAAAAATACCCTAAAAATCTGGAAAAATACCTGCATAATATGCTGGAGTTCGAATTTTTGCATATGAGATTCCACCATACTGTGCTGGAATTTCATAATGTGCTAGATACTAACAGAATATGTTGGAAGCTTATACATAGGAGCTCCCATAATCCAACAAATTATGCTGGAATTTTTCTTGTTTCAGCTAGGGTGTTTTTGTTTAAATTTTCTTTTCGCATAAAATAGTAGCTATTTTTCAATGACTTTACAAACAATGGTATTTTTTTATTATCGGTCCGAAAATTGACTAACTCATGTTATTTTCACTAACGAATTCGTAAAGGGATTAAATTAGATACCCAATTAATAGTGCGCATGTAATCGAATATATTATTATATTCGATTTAGTAAAAGAGAACTAAAAATATTTCATTTGATAGGTATAAAATAGGATAATTAGGTGAGAGGACGTCAAGTCAAATTTTAATTGCCGTCGTGATGGAGCCCAAAACCGTTTTCAGGCAAGCCAACGCGAAAATATTAATAAGTTCCAGTTTTACTTTTTACAAAAATAGTTACCAGAACCTCTATGTTTGAATTTAAAACAAGCGATAATTAACATCGTACCATAATAGTTATACAATCCCGACACAAAATAGTCTACTAAATGTGTGTGCCAAGACCTGGTGTCACAAGTATGCGAGCATCTAGTAGAATATACAAAAGAATAAATCTATCATACTGTCTGAAATAGAATAGACAGCCAAAAGTAAAGAAAGACTCCATCGGGCTGCTGAACGGCGTGGGAAGGGAGCAGCTCACCGTGGAATCTCGGGCCGGATCAAGAGTATGCACCAGCCTGGTAACCAGATGTACCTGCCTCAGATCCTGTACAATTAAGTACAGAAGTGTAGTATGAGTACATAAACAATATGTACCCAGTAAGTATCCTGTCTAATCTCGAAGAAGTAGAGACGAGAGGTCGACTTGACACTTACTAGGGTCAAATAATAAGAGAAAGTGTTCTACTAAGCATGGATAGCACAAATGATTAACGACTTATAGCAAGAAGTAACAGGTCCTTTCCTAGATAGTATCACAATTAGCCATTTACATTTCAGGGCATATAAACAAGTTCAGTCCGCAGCAATATACCGAGCAAGAAGCATCCACAAGTAATGCCGAGGTCGTACGGCCCGATCCAATATAAAAGTAAAGTATGCACTATCGGAGGGTCGAACGGTGCGGACCATAGATGCATCTATCACCCTGCTCATGAATCATACATGCGACGCGGTAAAATGTAATTAGACACAACAAACAAGCAGACAAGAATATATCATGGGAGCAATTACCCATAGAAATGTCAACTCCTCTTTAAAAGATCAAGAAAGTGGTGTTTCTCGTATTAATTTCATTTACCACATTCAACATGGTTTAAGCAATCCAAATTAACCATAAAGTCACAAGAATATCACATAAAGCATGCTTTTGGGTCCTAGACTACCCGGACTTAAGCATATTAGTGGCTACGCACGGACTCCCGTCACCTAGCGCGTACGTAGCCCCCGCATTTAGTGGCAAATTATTCAATTATTACACCTATGGGGACAATTACCTCTTACAAGGTTATATAGGAGACTCACCTCGCTCCAAAGCGTACTTCCAATATCAAGAACGTGCTCAAACCCTCAATTTGGAGCCGAAAGATCCAAAACTAATTAAACGAGGCAGGAACTAGTCAATACAAGCTCAAGATTACGCATTTTAATTACTAAAGTAATTTCCCAACCTTAATCATAAGTTTCCTAAAATCCGATCCCGGGCCCACGTGTCCGGATTCCGAAATTTTTTGAAGAAAGTTTTTCTCTATAACCTAAGGATCAATAATATATGATTTCTACTTCATTCCATAACAAGTTTCGTGGTAAAATCTAAGTTTTATCAAAATCCTAGGTTTTGCTCTAATCCCATGATTTTTCGCTAATTTTTGTGTGTTAATCTACCCAAAACCCAAGTATTAAACTCACATTAAGTAGAAATAACTTACCTCACAATGCTATGTTGAAATCCCCTCTTTGAAAGCTCCCAAATCGCCCAAGTGTAGAGATAAAATGAAATAAATGGCCTAAGTCCCGTTTTTAAAAGCTGTGTCCAGGCCTCTGATGTCGCATTTGCGACATCAGATTCACAAATGCGAACTCGAAATTGCGACAAAAGCTTCGCAATTGCGAACTGGCTCGCCTCCTGCTTTGATCACAAATGCGATCCTGGGGTCGCAAATGCGGACCCTGCAGGGTTCGCATTTGCGATGTAATTGTCGCAAATGCGACGCTGCCCACCTCCTGCCTTCATCGCAATAGTGATTGTTTCCTCGCAAATGCGAGGTCGCAATTGCGAACGAATTCCTCGCATTTGCGAGACCTGCAACTTCTCACAGAAACACCAGAAAACTAGGGTGTTTTTCACCCCCCAACCCATGTCGAAACTCACCCGAGCCCTCGGGGCTCCACTCCGAACACCCACACAAGTCGAACAACCTTGTACAAACTTGCTCGAGCGATCAAATCGCCGAAATAAAACGTAAAACTACGAATTCAACTCCAAAACGCATGAAATCCTTAAGAACCCTCAAATTCCTATTTTTACAACCGGACGTCCGAATCACGTCAAATCAGTCCCGTTTCTCACCAAACTTCACAGACAAGACTTAAATATTATATTGGACATATACCCAGCTCCGGAACCAACATACGCGCCCGATACCATCATGATCAAACATTATTAAATTCTTTAAATCCTTAGAAATTTCAGTTTTACAATTTTTAACAAAAATTCATTACTCGGGCTAAGGATCTCTGAATTCGATTCCGGACATACGTCCAGATCCCATATTTTCCTACAGGCCCTCCAGGACTGTCAAAATGCCAGTCCGGGTCCGTTTGCGAAAAATGTTGACCAAAGTCAAACTTAGCCTTTTTAAGAAATCTTAGGGAATCAAGTGTACCTATTTCAACCCAAACTCTTCCAAATCCCGAACCAACCATCTCTGCAGATCGTAAATTAGTTAAAGCAAGCGCGGGAAGTCTTATTTAGGGGTACGGGGTTCTAAAAAGTGAAACGACCAGTCGGGTCGTTACATCCTCCACCTCTTAAACAAACGTTCATCGTCGAACGGGTTTAGATTCATACATGAAGTGCCGAATAAGTGTGGATATCTGCTCCGTATGTCCTCCTCGGACTCCCAGGTCGCCTCCTCGACTGGTTGGCCCCTCCACTGGACCTTTACTGCAGAAACCCTCTTGGACCTCAACTGGCGCTCCTGCCTATCAATAATGGCAACTGGCTCCTCCTTGTAGCTCAATCTCTCGTCTAGCTGAATGGTGCTGAAGTCTAACACATGAGACCAGTCGGCGTGGTACCTTCGAAGCATAGACACATGAAAAATTGGATGGACTCCCGATATGCTGGGATGTAAAGCAAGCTCATATGCCACCTCCCCAACTCTCTTCAACACCTCAAATGGGCCAATAAACATTGGGCTCAACTTACCCTTCTTCCCGAATCTCATGACACCCTTCATCGGCGAGACTTTCAAGAGAACCTTTTCACCGACCATGAATGATGCATCGCGCGCCTTCTGGTCCGCGTAACTCTTCTATCTGGACTGTGCTGTGCGAAGCCTTTCCTGAATCAACTTTACCTTTTCCAAGGCATCTCTCACCAAATCTGTACCGTACAACTTAGCCTCACCGGGCTCAAACCACCCGATAGGAGAACGACATCGTCGACCATATAGAGCCTCAAATGGAGCCATCTCTATGCTGGATTGATAGCTGTTGTTGTAAGCAAGGGCAAGAACTGATCCCACTGTCCTCCAAAGTCAATCACACATGCTCTGAGCATGTCCTCCAAAATCTGAACTGTCCACTCTGACTGTCTGTCGGTCTGAGGATGGAATGTCGTGCTAAGCTCCATGAGGGTCCCCAACTCACTCTGAACGGCTCTCCAGAAATGGGAAGTGAACTGAGGGCCTCTATCTGATATGATGGAAACAGGCACACCGTGCAACCGAACTATCTCCCGAATGTAAATCTGAGCCAACCTCTCTCAAGTGTACGTAGTCACAATCGGAATAAAGTGTGCTGACTTGGTCAACCTGTCAACAATGAACCACACCACATCAAACTTCCGCAATGTCCGCGGCAACCCGACTACAAAGTCCACAGTAATGCGCTCCCACTTCCACTCAGGGATAGGCATCTGCTGAAGTAGGCCACCTGGCCTCTGGTGTTCATACTTAACCTACTGGCAATTCAAGCATCTAGCCACATACTCAACTATGTCTTTCTTCATCCCCAGCCACCAATAATGCTGCCTCAAGTCACGAAACATTTTCCTAGCACCTGGGTGAATAGAATACCGTGAACTATGTGCCTCTGCTAGAATCCTCTACCTCAAGCCATCAACATTAGGAACACATAGGCGACCCTTGAGTCGCAGGACACCATCCTCGCCAATGGAAACCTCCTTGGCACTACCCTGTAGCACTGTTTCTCTGAGAACTGCCAGATGCGAATCATCAAACTGCCGGGCCTTGATCNCGTGACTCCAGATCTATTGGGGAATGTTTGGAATATTCGTTATTATTTTTCGTACTATTTTATTTAGATTCGGATTGGAACCTTGACATTTGCTATTTTAATCGTATTATTTGTTAACGGATTACGTATTTGGGTTGAGAGTATTTAATTGGTCGGGCTTGCCTAGCATCAGTGTTGGGCGCCATAACGACCGGGATTGGGGTCGTGACAAAAAGGGTTCTGAGTTCTCCGAACTCGGAGAAGAAAAAACCAAGGAGAAGGCACCCTCGAACTGGATGTACTTCGATCGGTATCAAGACACAACTAAAATAAGAACTTAAAGAGAAGAATAATGTATTGCTTTGGAATACGTGTTACAATGTGTTTTACAAGTAATATGACCCCCTTTACATAGTAGGGGAGTCCTACTTTAGGTACAATTCTATAAAAGGTAAAAATCTCTTGATTCGTTGATTTGCCGGTTCCTTATTGATACGTGCCGAGATTCCCGCTGTAATATCCGACAGGTCATGAATAATTCGGTCTTCTGTTTGTTACATTGACAATGTTTTCTCGAGCTCGTTCGGGGTCAGGGTCGATTCCGGGATCACATACTCAATGTTCTCGAGGACATACATTCTGATCTCGGGTTCTGTCCCGGTGGAACTTGGGGTCGATCTTCAATCTCTCTTGTTCCGAGCCCAGTCTACCATGTCGTAGACGAGCACCATTTCTACCGTATACAAAAAGTCTGGTTTTAGTGTTCTTGTTTGAGTGAGGCAGCGAGAAAACTATTGGAATTGAGTCATCAAATGATTGAAAAATTAACAAAAAGAGTAGTTTTAAAGAGTAGACTCTTGAGACTACTATGAGCCCGTTTGGATTAGCTGTTTGTAAATAGCTAATAAGCTTGAAGTGCATAAAAGTATTTTGTGATGAAATTGATTTTTAAATAAGCATTTACGTGTTTGGATAAACGTGCTGAAACTAATAATAAGCAGCTGATGTGTTTGGTAGAAAAGTGCTGATAAATTGTTCTTTCATTAAAATGACTAAAATATCCTTATAAACTTACAAAAGAATATAAATTAAAAAGTTTCTTTATAAAGAAAAAGATGAACAACAAATATGGAATGAAAAGAAATTCAGAAAATCTATTTTGGGAAAATTATTTTGCGAATTAGATTATATTATTAAGGATAACTTGTAAAAGCCTTAGAGGGTGTTTGGCTAAGCTTATAAGCTGGTCAAACTAGCTTATAAGCACCTTTTGGCTTATCTACGCGTTTGGTAAATACCCAAAGTGCTTATAAGCCAAGTGCTTATAAGCTAAAATTAGTCATAAGTCATAAGTTGGTCACCCCCAACTTATGGCTTTTTAGCTTATAAGCACTTTTAGTTTGACCAAGGCTTTTACTAGTTTATCCTTAATAATGTCCTAATTCACAAATATTTTTCCCAAAATAAATTTTCTAACTTTCTTTGCATTCCATATTCATTGTTGGTCTTTTTCTTTGCAAAGAAACTTTTTAATTTATAATCTTTTGTAAAGTTTGTAAGGATATTTTAGTCATTTTAATAAAAGAATAACTTATCAACGCTTTTCTACCAAACACATCAACTGCTTATTATCAGTTTCGGCACGTCTATCCAAACACGTAAATGCTTATTTAAAGCTACAGCACTTCATGTTGGGGGTGACCAACTTATGACTTATGGATGAT
Source organism: Nicotiana attenuata (assembly GCF_001879085.1). Classification (NCBI taxonomy): domain Eukaryota; kingdom Viridiplantae; phylum Streptophyta; class Magnoliopsida; order Solanales; family Solanaceae; genus Nicotiana; species Nicotiana attenuata. The sequence continues at coordinate 19,292 of NW_017674592.1, forward strand.
TTTAGCTAATAAGTATTGTGATATGCCCATGTGGCAAGCTGTGTACAGCTGGCTGCCAGCTAGATGCCAACTAAGGTGTCTTAAGTTAGTTGTAATTAGTTGTAAGATGTAATTAGTTATGATTAGGCGGTTAGGATATTTGTATATAAATATCTTTTAGTGGCAATGAAACAATAGACTTCCACTTTCTTCTTCTTCCTCTGCAGTTCATTTCCTTTTCTCTTCTCTTTAGAACATTCTAGATCATTGATGCTCAGAATTCATGGAGTAATTGCAGTATTTTGGCATGGTATCAGAGCATTGATCCACAAGTAGATGTTCGAGGATCACGATTGAAGATTAACAGTGAAGGAATCGAATCAAAATCCGTTCATTTTGCTCAGCTATGGCGGAAAAACTTTCAACTGATAAACTCGCCTACACTCATCCTCTGTTCATGAATCCAGGAGATACACCTGGTATGATATTGATTCCTGTGAAGCTCACTGGATCGGAGAATTATGGAATGTGGAGCAGATCGATGCGGATTGCTCTCATGGCGAAGAGGAAATTATGGTTTGTAACTGGTACCTGTAAGCGAGAATCCTTTGAGGTAGAGTTGCATGAGCAATGGGACACTTGCAACGCGACAGTCCTCTCATGGATCACGAACACAGTAGCAGTTGACCTCTTCAGTGGAATTGTGTATGCATTTGACTCTCACGCTATTTGGCATGACTTACAAGAGCGATTTGACAAAGTGAATCGCATGAGGATTTTTCAATTTCATCGGCAAATTGCGACACTATCACAAAGTACTAATTCAGTCTCTGTGTATTTTTCAAAATTGAAGGAATTGTGGGCTGAATATGATGTAATGGTACCTCCACCTGGTTGTGATTGTGCTAAGTTAAAGGATTATATTGAACACTTCTATCAATAGAGGTTATTGCAATTTCTTAGTGGTCTAAACGACTCGTATGACCAAGCTAGAAGGCAAATCCTGTTAAAAACAACTGTACCCACACTTAATCATGCTTATGCTATGATAGTTGAAGATGAAAGCCAAAACTCTGTTGGTTTGAATGTATCTGCTGAAAAAGGAGATCCAATGGCTATGCAAATGAATCGTGGACAGACTTATAAAGGGAAGAAGCCTTTTTTAGTGTGTGACTACTACAATATGAAGGGGCATTCAAAGGAGAATCGCTATAAGCTAGTTGGATATCCTACTGATTTCAAGCAAAGGAAGAAAGGACCCTATGGAAATGAAAATGCTGCTTATGGGAGTGGAAATGCTGCAAGTTCAGTTGGTTATAGAGGTCCAACCGGATTTGGAGGACAATCTGGGAATGGTAGACAACCATTTGCTGCTGTGAACAACACCTCTAGCAACATGGAAGGTCAGACACAAGCACAACACAACCTTGAAGGAATGTTAAAAAATTCCTCACTTCATTGAGGAGCAGTACAACTAGATTCTCAACTTGTTGAATAAGGACACAGGGGACAACACTCAGTTAACATGACAGGTAATGATATATATATATATATATATATATATATATTGTTTTTGCCGAAATCGACAAATGATGAATGGATTGTTGATTCAGGAGCATCACATCATGTAGTATCAAACAAAGACCTATTAGAACCAGATCATTTGTCAAGGTAACACACATGTGACAAGGTACATTTACCTACAGGAGCTAAGGCAAACATAACACATACTGGCGAAGCTTCTCTATTTGATAACAAGAGAATTACAAATGTGCTATTTGTGCCAAATTTTAAGTACAATTTATTATCTGTGTCAAAATTGACAAAGGAAATTATGTGTTCAGTAGCCTTTTTCCCTCACTTCTGCATCTTTTAGGAGCTTTACAGTGGCAGGGTGAAGGGGATTGGTAAAGAAAGAGGTGGCCTTTACATCTTCAAGAGGGGACATGGTAGTGATGAAGACACAGGACACAGAATAATGGCAATAGCTTGTAAGGAGGACTGCAGCTTATGGCACAAGAGGCTGGGTCACCCTTCCTTGTCACCAATGAAATATATGAAAACTGTACATAGTAATGTGGATAGTACATTGATAAATAAGTGTCCAGTTTGTCCTTTAGCAAAACAGACTAGATTGGTGTTTCCTACTAGCAGTTCAAGAGCTGATTCTATATTTTGTCTTGTACATATGGACCTTTGGGGACCTTATAAAACACCAAAATTTGACAAAAAGTACTATTTCTTGACTGTGGTTGATGACTATAGTAGATATACATGGATTTACTTACTGCAGCTTAAAACAGAAGTTATAGTTAGTATCAAGTCTTTCCCTGCTATGGCTAAGACTCAGTTTGGAGTCATAGTAAAGGTGATCAGGACTGATAATGGAACAGAGTTCTTCAACTCACAATGTAGCTCATTGTTTCAAGATCTGGGGATAGTTCATCAGAGTAGCTGTGTGCATATACCCCAACAGAATGGGGTTGTAGAAAGGAAGCACATACATATCCTAAACATAGCTAGAGCATTGAAATTTCAATCTAGATAGCCAATCAGATACTGGGGTATTTGTATTCAGACAACAATATATTTGATGAACAGACTGAATTCTGCTGTGATCCAAGGAAGAAGTCCCTATGAACTTCTATACAAGAAGAAGTCTTCCTTAACACATCTGAGAGTCATTGGGTGTTTGTGCTATGCAACCAATGTACTCAATGGGGACAAGTTTGTAGAAAGAGCTAGAGCTGCAGTGTTGATGGGATATTCAGAGACTCAGAAGGCTTATACACTTCTGGACCTCCACACACATCAATTCTTTGTGAATAGAGATGTCATATTCAAGGAAATGAATTTCCTTTTGCCAAAGCATCCATCACAGTTCAGGCTAAAGTCCATGACACTCCTGCTCCTATGGAGCAGCACAACTTGTTTGATGATTGTTTTGTAGGTGAGGAACATTCAAATAGCAATGTTGATCAAGGATCTGATGCTGGGGCACAAGATTATGCCATTGAAGATGATATTGATGAGCAGAGTGGTTCTAGTGCAGAACAGGTACCCTTACCTACTGATGAAGAGCAACTGCTGACAGATACAGGTGCAGCCTCATCTCTTGAGAAGTTGCAGGTTGAGGAGGGTGTAATGACACATGATCAACCTATAACTCTCAAGAGGTCTGCTAGAACAAGTAAACAACCCATCTGGATGAAGGATTATGTGATTTAAGGTGACAAGACTAGGACCAAACATCCCATCTCCAATCATCTGTCTTATGACAAGGTTACACCAGCTTATCAAAGCTATCTTGCCAAGTTCTCCACCTTAATTGAACCTCAGACCTTCAAGGAAGCAATTAAGGATGAAAGATGGGTAGAAGCTATGAAGCAGGAGATTAAAGCCTTGGAAGAAAACAAGACCTGGGAGGTAGTGACACTTCCTAAGGGCAAGAAAACAGTTGGTTCAAAGTGGGTATAGAAAATCAAATACCAGGCCAATGGTGAGGTTGAAATATTTAAGGCAAGGCTATTGCAAAGGGCTACAGTCAAAGAGAGGGATTGGATTATCATGACACCTTCTCCCCCGTGGTCAAGATGGTCATAGTAAGGACAGTGATTGCATTAGCTATCTCCAAGGGCTGGAATATGTATCAAATGGATGTGTATAATGCCTTTTTGCAAGGTGATCTGTATGAAGAGGTTTACATGGAAATGCCAGAAGGATTCAGGATACAGGGGGAGCAGAAAGTTTGTAGGTTGCTTAAGTCCTTATATGGACTAAAACAGGCATCCAAGCAGTGGAACATCAAACTAACAGATGCACTAGTAGAAGCAGGCTTTATGCAGAGCATCTATGACTATTCATTGTTCACTTAGAAAGGGGAAAAGATGTGGTGATTGTTCTAGTGTATGTGGATGATTTACTCATCACTGGAAGCAGCACTGAGATTGATGAGGCTAAAGGAGTGTTGCACAGAAAATTCAAACTGAAAGATCTGGGAGAGCTCAGGTATTTCCTGGGCATTGAAGTCTTGAGGTCTAAGTCAGGTGTCATCCTAAATCAAAGGAAGTATGTGTTGGAGCTGGTTTATGATCTAGGCCTAAGTGGTGCTAGGGTAGCCAACACACCTTTGGAATGCAATCTAAAGCTAACAATTGTGGAGTATGATGAGGCGGTTGGAGTCAACGGTGATGGAATACTGGAAGACATCAACAAATATCAGAGGTTGATTGGGAGAATAATGTATGTCACTATCACAAGACCTGATTATCAACTTTGTAGTCCAAACACTCAACCAGTTCATGCAAGCACCAAAGCAGTCACACTGGGAGGCTGCAACAAGGCTGGTTAGGTATCTAAGAGGCACAACAAGTCAAGGAATTTGGATGCAGGCTACAGAAGTCAATGAGTTGACCTGTTGGTGTGATTCAGATTGGGCATCATGCCAAAACACAAGAAGGTCAGTAACAGGATATGTTGTGAAACTTGGGGACTCTTTGATCTCTTGGAAGTCAAAGAAGCAACAGACAGTATCTAGAAGTTCAGCAGAGGTAGAATACATGAGCATGGCATCAGCAGTAGCAAAAATCACTTGGTTGTTGGGGCTGTGCAAAGAGCTAGGCATTGAAACTAGAGAACCAGTAATAGTGCACACTGACAGCAAGGCTACCATGCAAATTGCAGCCAATCCAATCTTTCACGAACGAACGAAGCATATAGAGATTGATTGACATTTCATTAGAGACAAGATTAAGTGTGGAATGATCAGGCCTGTATATGTTCCTACAAAAGATCAGTTAGCAGATCTCTTGACGAAAGGATTAAGTCATGCAGCACATGTCCATCTATTGAGCAAGCTGGGAGTGTTGAACATTTTGCACCCTCCAGCTTGAGGGGGAGTATTGTGATATGCCCATGTGGCAAGCTGTGTACAGCTGGCTGCCAACTAGATGCCAACTAAGGTGTCTTAAGTTAGTTGTAATTAGTTGTAAGATGTAATTAGTTGTGATTAGGCGGTTAGGATATTTGTATATAAATATCTGTTAGTGGCAATGAAACAGTAGACTTCCACTTTCTTCTTTTTCCTCTGCAGTTCATTTCCTTTTCTCTTCTCTTTAGAACATTCTAGATCATTGATGCTCAGAATTCATGGAGTAATTGCAGTATTTTGGCAATAAGCACTTGACTTATAAGCACTTTGGATGTTTACTAAACGTGTAAATAAGTCAAAAGGTGCTTATAAATTAATTTGACCAGCTTATAAGCTTGGCCAAACACCCTCTATTTCCATCACAGGAGAAGTATGTTTCTTTCTGCTCGAGACAAACTAATGAGAGCTTCTTCGTTTTCCTTTTCTTCGAAAAGAAATAGGCTTTTGAAAAATATATCTACTTCCATCACATAATTAGATGCTAAACCAAAAATTTCAGTAGGATAAGGTAAAACTTCAGCGAAACAAAAAAAATAGTAATAATCAAATAATTTCGGACTTTAGAAATAAAGGGATTACAGTTGCTAAAAATCTTATATGCAAATAGAAATCATTTAGAGCAACGTGATTTTTGAACCATTAATTTTTAATGCAAGAAGTATATTTTGATAAGCAGGATTAAAAGCCAAGAAACATTTTTGTAGTGATATGATACCAAAGGAAAGCAAAAGAAAAACTCTAAAAAGAGTTGTGGATATTTCTTTCTCATTTCCACAGGCGTGGAGTTTTACGGATCTTTATACTCTATAATATCTACTGTATCAATTAAAATAGTAAGATAGTGGGCTTTAATCATTGATTTACTTTTTAATATCTTCTTGTTTAGAAAACGTGATAAAGGAGGGGGGACTCAGCATTTTGGTGCCAGTCAACGTTGATGTTGTTGCCTTCTCAGAAGACTCATTCTGGCCTCTCTGTAATTGAAATTTAGTACTTTAATATGTAGTATTACCAGATTATCCTCCTCATTAGACCCTACTTTTCTATGTTGACTTGAATCTAATTTTTCAGACTGATTTCTGGTCAATCATGTCCTCTCCTGAAGTGTAAAAACAGTGCTGTGGTCCAAATAAACATTCCTTTTCAATGTGGTCAAGAAATCCCAGAAACTTAAGGAAAAAGGCGAAAAATTTTATTTTGTGCCTCACACAATTGATACTAGTTATCTGAGACCTCTTTTTTGTCTCACAACTATGTGGTCCCAGAATTTTGTGGACCAGATGTGTAAGATATGAGTCCACAAATATGTGAAATAAAAAGAGGCCTCACACAACTAGTGTAAGTCGTGTGAGGCACAAAATAAAATCAATCGAAAAATGTGTACTAGTTCTTGTAACTTAACGTTATCTATGTTGGAATTTACACTTGAGAATAGGGCTGTTCAAAATCGAACCGAAATCGAAAACCGAACCGAAACGAAACTGAAGCTTAATGGCTTATTGGTATCGGGTTAACGGTTTAACGGACGTGGAACGGATTGAAATTTTTTTATTAACGGCTTATCAGTTTGGGGCGGATTATTCAATTTTCTTAATGGATAATCCGTTAACCCGTTAAGAATATATATATATATATATATATATATATAAAATTTATTTTTATCAATATATATATTAAATAATAAAAAACCCTTCTTCCATTTCCAGTACTCTATCTCTATTCTCTATTACTAATTTACTATTAGACAAATTTTAATTGCTTGCTTCTCGCATTCTTTTCAATCCTATCAAACCAAAAACGATTTACTTGATTGCTTCACGTATTCTTACCACCTCCAGTAGGTGCAGTGGAAGTACCAAAATTTAACAAACAAGAGATAGTTTAACGAGTAGACTCTGCTGTTAAATTGGGTTAAACACATACATCTACAGGTTTGCTTGCATGTAAAAAAAAACGTCAGTCCGCACACATTTCGGCAGGTGTTCTTGGATTGATTAGTAATTAGAGCGACATCTAAAGAAAATTGGAGCAGTTATAAAACAAGAGCAAGAAATCACATTCTTTGACCAACATCTAAGCCAAATCGTTAAGAGTAAATAACGGCCTAATCCGCCCTACTTGAGAAGTACTAGTGTGGTTACATTTTATTTACCCACTTGAAGAACTTTTGTTTGTTATTAATTAAAATAAAAGGTAAATGAACGCCATTGCCGGGGTTCAAACCCGGGTCACCTGCATGACTGGCAGGAATACTCACCACTATACTACAACGACTTGGTTGTAAGTCTGCGACATTTGGTTAAAATTATTAAGGAATCCAAGAAATTAACGCTTTATGGTAATGAGTAGGTATAAAGAAGGATAACCCCGATACCAGTTTGGCCATTATCGTTGCTGGAAATTTGCAAAGTATTTAAATATTTGTGAATTATTAAGAAAAACTTGTTTAAAAAGTATCATTTGGCAACTCTAAATACCCATTTTCGATTTCCACCAAATATTATCCAAGCGCCTAGTTCAAAGCATGGAGTAAGCACAATATCTAGGGATGGGAATTGGGCGGGCCGGGCAAGCCTTGTCCTGTTGACATTTTGACCCGCCCTATCCTACCCCATTTAGTATTTTCTCAAATTTTTGCTCTGCCCTGCCTTGCCCTGCCCCGCCCCGCCCCGCTAAGCCCTGCCCCGCCCTGCCCCGTTTATGTTTTTTAATTATTTTCTTTATTTTTTCTTTTACAATATTCTAAATTAATTCTTTTAACTTTTTGAAATTTTTATTTGAACCAATTTGTTTCGTTTAGTCGTTATTTTCTTAAAAGTTGTCAAAACTGATTAAACTCCAATCGTGTGACTATTTGTCAATTTTGAAAAATTATTTTCAGAAAAAATAGATATTTATCTGGAGGGGAATGTTGAAATTCTATCTCCATATTGTATACTTTAATGCTGAGGATAGCAAAAATAGCTGTTAATACTTCATATAATATTTTTCTTTCAACTTAAAAAGATAACTTAAAGCTAACGCTATGAGCAACAATGATATTATACATGTTGAACCNAACGGTGATATTATACATGTTGAACTTCTTGAAAACTTATATTTTATACGAGATGCACGCCTGAAACAATTGACTTCATTAATATTTTCTCTTTTATATAATTAAATAGCTGAGTTTTTTGGTCACATAATTAGCTGAGGGTTTACAATTCTTTCATAATTTTAACTCAACAAAATTGTATTTTTTTTTACAAAACACAAATAAAATTATCGCCATTTGGATACCTAAAATTCCTAGTTTTTGTGGAGAATCTCAATCTTCTACAAAAGATTGCTAGCAATTGCTTCGCAAGTCTTCTGTAAAGACGACAACTTTTCAAAAAATTGGACGAAGCTAAAAAAATAAAGAGGACTGTGGCATCTTCTCTATGTGGCAGAAGAAGACGGTCACATATTCCACATATTTTCCAAATTAAAGTTTGCCCTGCCCTGCCCTGCCCTGCCCTAACCCACTAATTTATCAAAAAAAATTGGGATTTTTTCCTTCTTATACCATATATGAAACTTTATTACCAAATATGTGCATAGTATCTAAATTACCCGCCTAGTCCATATTTTTCCTACAATTTCTGTACCATTCGTTTATTAGGAATTAATAGAGCAAAATCTTCCCTTAATAACGCGCGAAAAATCAGGAAAGAATCTTGGGATTGATTTATTCTACATTAAATTCAAGTTTTGAAACGGAAAGGAGATTTCGCATCTCGTAATTTACTCTTAAACTACAATTCAAAATTTTTTTTAAAAAAAAGTACGAACCGCTTCAACAAACTACGAACAACTTCAACAAACTGGATTCAAATTGTAGAATTCAAATCTTCGAGATTCAACAACTCAAAATTGCTATATTCTGTTCTTCGTCGTTTTCAGAAATCAAATTGTCGATCATATATCTGTTCATCATCTTTTTTTCTCTCAATCTAGAAATCCAAAAAAGCGAAAAAATTTAGAATAATACATCAACAACAACACGCAATCATGTCCAAAATCGCAATCATGCTACAATTGAATGGGAATTGGGATAACTATGACAGATTTAGAGATTTTGAAGTTGATGCCATTGTGGTAGATGAGAATGCAAGCTACAGTATTCTGATTTCTACAATTGCAGAACAACTATCGATTGATACTTCAGAAAAAATGTAGAAATCAAATACATGGTGAACGACAATTGTCTCCCAATGGAGATTAGGAATGATATAGGGGTTCGTGTGTATATGGAGACCAAAAAGGAGAATAAAAATTTAGGTTCATATCCGTTATGTATAAGTGTACGAGATTTCAATATGGAATTGACGATCACCAACGATAACACAAGTGCAGGTTTGTATAGTTCGAAATTGCATAGAATTATGGTTTTACGGTATTATCTACAAAATTACTACATTTGCCTACAATTAAACTGCAAATCAGTTTAATGAAAGAATAAAGCAATTTTATTTTCAAAATTATCTACAAAGTTACTACATTTATAAGACAAAATAAACTACAATCTATGATTAGAAATTGTTGATTTCAAAATGTTGTCTTTAAATAAATTATCTACAAAGATTCTACAAATTGCAACAGTTATAATACAATTTAACTACAATGTCTGACATCCTAAAATGGATGACTACAAAATTTTCACTATATCTACAAATTATCTACAAAGATTCTACAAAATTATAACACCGTTTATCTTTATTTTAATGCAGGTTCGTCTGGATCCCTAAACACTGGGGTAGGATCACACAAAGTGTGGAATCTAACCACCCCATAATCCACATTATGTGGGGCAAAATAATGTCCATTCTGCACAAAATGATAAATTATTTCACATAAGTAAACTGCATAAAAATGAAGCATTAATCTACGTATTATCTACATATAACTACACAATCACTACACAAATAGCTAAAAACAAATCAGGAAGAAAAAATACATACAAATCTGCTTCAAAAAAATACAGCCTACCCACACATATAACTACAAAATATTGCAAGACATCTACAGATATAAACATTATCTACAAAAATGCAGGAAGAAAAAAGTAAAGATGGGAACTTCAACTTGACTAAAGATGGGAACGAATTTTGTAGAATGATAACTTCAATATTTGGTGAATTTAAACGGAGAATAATGAAGAACGTGGGTAGGAGTAGAAAATATCACATTAATTATAACCTTAATTAAATATGGTATAGAAATTGTAATTTGGTATACTAAATGTAATTTATTCAAACCTTAAACATGTAGGGTAAAAAGGTTTCCTAAGTGAGATAGGAATGTAAAAATCCCAAAAAAATTAGCCCTGCCCCGCCCCGACCTGCCCCAATTGCCATCCCTAACAATATCTTAGTTTAGCAGATCGAGGACTCCTCCCTCCAACTTTCTTAATGTAACAAATGATATGTAATTGAGTTATTAATTAGACTAGGAGCTTCTAATTTCGATACAGTTAATCAGTTCTTGAACATTAATCCATAGAACGTAGGCAAGGAATGTGAGACAAGAAAGTTGTCAAAGCAGTTGCATGATCCAATAAATTAATTAATTCACTTGGACACATAATTGCAACAATTTAAGGGTATTGAGTCTATAAATTTCCATCTTACATACAATTCTTGTGGCTACTCCATTCAGAAAAAGGTACCTTCTCGGGGTTGAACAAGCTTTCGGTTGTGAGGTGCAACCATTTCTTTTCTCAACTTGGTCAGTATATCTTCCATGGTGTATTCTCTCTGCCAATTTTCCAGCATACGGAACTTCTTTGCTTCAACCTATCACCATAATGTTAAAGTGACTTTTGCTGCTTCCAACAAAACCAGGAAATATGAAGTCGTGTATCGAAATATATAAATTGGGAGTCAAGCGTTTCCCTCCAATAAGAGATACTAATCAGTTTTAAGCTATTCAGAAATAGAGCTTACCAACCAATCCTGAAAGACAGAACCTAATGAAAAATATTGCAACAAAATAGGAACATTACCACTCCGCTCTCGGGGTTCACACAAGTCATGTTGATGCGTGAATGGAAACGAACACTTGGAGGTTTGTCTGGATAGTCTTTGTCACAGAATAACTTCAACTGATAAATACGTCCCTCATGTATGTCCTGACAATTGAGAAAACGGGGGGAAATGGTCAATTACAAGCATCGTGATGGACAAATGAAGTGTTTCTCTCAGCATGTTCTTTCGAGAATGTTCTTCGCTTCACGAGAAGTTGCAAGCATTTCCACCAAATGTACATAATATGAAGATAGACTTTGCATACTGCTCCTAACAATCATAAATACAATAGTTGCATTCTGGAGAGGCTAAAGCAGTAACAAGATACTAATTTGCACAAGTGGTTAAGCGCTCTTTGATCATTCTTGATCAGAATTGTCATGCATTATTACGTCCCAGACAAATCATAAGGATTTTATTTGCACATAAATATATTATTAGGTGGAAGAAAATCAATTACATATGTAAAGTACTCAAAACAGAAAACTTATGGAAAGAAAGCCATGTACTTTTACTAACCTAGCACGCATATCCTTGCGCGGTTCAGCCACAACCTTCCTTAGGCATTGTCGATTAGTATTACTGCCAAAGTACTAAACTAACTAGTATTTTTTTGTAAAATAGACCACACAAGAATCATCACACACCACTGAACTTGACAAAAATTCATTGACCTGGTCTCTTACTTGAACAATGCGTGAAAGGCCTTGTAATTCTTTTTGTTCCCCCAATTGCAGGAAGTAAATAGAGGAATTTTAGATATATCTATAATCTGTTATTGACCTTTTCTTACATGGAGTCTCAAATTTGCAGATATCTATAATTAACCTTTAACATCCAAAAAAAAGCTTTAGTTCACCAGTTACGGTCTCAAGATAAACAATTTTACTTGTTCTAAGATACACAATTTTACTTGTTCTAAAGTACCGCAAAATAAGAAACATATATTGCCTTAAGGCAGAAGATGTACAATGTTTAATCTCTACTTGGTCAACCAGTCAATCTTTCCACCAACTTGATTCAATTGAATTTGGAGAAATATTAGCTAATTGTCCATACATGAACTTATAATGAAAAATATCCTTTAAAGCAGTTAAAAAAGTTTCACATTCTGAAATGAATTAACAACCCAAAACTTCTACAGCTTAAGAGAAAACAATAAAACAGAGATCACTAATGAAAACTTTTAGCATCCGGAGAAGCTACTAGGATAGACAGGAAAACACAGTTTTGAGAAGAGCTTACATTGTTAGGACCAATTATTGTTCCAGTCCAAGAACGCATAAAAACATCGTCTGCATCATCCATCCCGTAGCTAACAGAACCATCTCCAATACCTTTTTCCCCACGTTCAAGTTCCTCGAGCAACCTAAAGTTCCGTGGGACTGACAAAAAGAAAACATTACTATGCATGATTCATTATCCAGATTTTCATAAATGGAAATAGGGGTGTTCATAAAAACCTGAAAAACCGAACCAAACCGACTAAAAGAACCGATACTTTTTAGGTTTGGTTTTGGTTTTGAATTTTAAAAACCGATCAAAATTAGTTTGGTTTTGGTTTTAATAAACAAATAACCGAAAAAAACCAAACCAAACCGACTATAAAAGCAGCTATTTAAATTTATTATTACACTTATATATATGTGTATTTTTATATAAAGTTTCTAAAATTTTATGGTACATATTAGTCATTTGTATTTTTAGTCTAGTTCTTTACTATATAATCATCTAATTCTTTACTTACCTTCACATTCTAGTTTGATTGGTAGTTTTCTTTTCCTAAGTACAAGAATTTATTTCATGTTAAAAATAATCGATTTTTAATTGAATACTTAAATTATTCATCACTATTTGATTCAATTATCATCAATATATCTTGGTAAATAATAGATTTCTCAAAGAGCAATTGATTTGATTGTGTTACGCTGAAAAGGTAGTCGCCGGAATATGTGTTTGGTAGTGTATGTCTCATATTTTAAGAAAACAACCGATAAATAACCGAAAAAAACCGAAAAACCGACAAAATCCAACAAAAACCGAATCGATAAAAAACTGACTTAATTGGTTTGGTTTGGTTTGGTTCTAATATTTGAAAAACCGACTTACTTGGTTTGGTTTCTTTTTAGGAAAAAACCGACCCAAACCGAACCATGAACACCCCTAAATGGCCTAAATGGAAATGAAGTACAGAGAAATTTCAAATGTCAAGTGATTTTATAGGGTGACAAGTAAGATACGAGTAAGTTTAAAATCCATCACAGATAAATCCATAAA